>NC_141143.1:142329322-142493488 GCF_053477565.2 Lygodium microphyllum
GGTTACATCATGATAGAGTTTTTCTAATTAACTTAAGGAATGTAACCATGGATTTCAGATATATCTACTGACTCGTAAATCTTAATTGCTAAAGTGGTAACCAATTTCATATTTAATGGATAGAAAAAATAATTTCCTTTGCTAAAGGAAAAAAATACATGGTTTATTTTGGGATGACTGGTTATTTGGGAGAGAAGATCTCCTTAATACAATCTAGGCATGGCATTTGGATACATCCATTAGGTAATAATTGGGCTTTGAAGAATGGATGTCTAAAAATTGATACTTTAAAGGAAGATTAGGAAGTCCATCTTTGATGTAGTTACAATTTTTAGAGCAACCAACAACTATAATTCGGTCCGCTAGGATGACCTTTGTCACTTCCTCATAAATACATCGATTTAGTTTAACCTCTCGACCTCTAGTGAATAAAGTTGAATTCACTTTGGCTTCATGGAATAAATAAACCTTGAAGACTTTAAGGTTTTCCATTCATCTTATTCTCTTCAAATTGGTCTGAAGAAGGCAAGACAGCTTGTGTTGATATAACAATATCCACATCTTAACATCCAGCATCTTTCCCGGTATATTGTAGAAGGATTGTAGATGTGATCTAGAATCCACATTACTTGCATTCTCCATCCATAATCCCTAGAATGAATTGCTGATGTAAACATTACTCAAAAGACTAGGAATTTCTCACAATCTTTGTCTCTCTAGGTAATATAAAAAAACACATATCTGCAAGGGAAAGGGAAAACAACTCATATCTCAAGCTACAATTACTAAGTTTTTGATTTCTTTTGGTTTTGATAATAGTTGTAATATATCCGTCTTTATTACATGACGAGTTACATTTAAGTAGTCGCCTAGAGTTTACCTTCCAACCATCACCATTCGTACTCTAACTAGAATGATCGAATTTTGTCCGGCTCTATAACCCTAGGTCTACCCCGCAGGGGAAGCATCTTGTCGTTACCCATGGAGGATCCACCTGAAGGTTTCTAATTGACCTAATAGTCATCTATCAACAACCAGCTCATATCCGGAGGCGTCCTTCGAGAGGCTTATTGTCCGGAAGGAGTGACTGCCATTACCCTTGGTTCATGGAGTACAACACTTTTTTCCAGGAGTAGACTAAGGATTTATAAAATCCCTCACAGTGCTCTGGCGCAGTCATTGTACCTTTTCCCTAAGATAATTTACAGTCCGGGTTCTGAGACCAAACCCTAGGTAAGTCAGCCAATCGGCCCTTCTTAGAGTTTCTTCCTGGTGTTTGTTTTTGGGAAAACCTCTTCACAAATTGAGATCACTATGCCATAGGACTAGATTCGTCGAGAATCCATCTACCTGCTTCCATCTATGGAAGTTCTTATCAATTACCTACCACATTACGTGAAATATATTAAAAAATATTTATTGATTAAAAATAATCATTTTTTGCATAGTTGTTCATGTGTGTAATTTACTCATAGACATTAATCAGAATAAAATAAATTTATTGATTATGTTTCATAATGTGTGTTCTCCTACCCATACAATAGAAACATTACAATTATACGTGCTGCCTCATTCGACGCATTTGCATGTCACCAAGATCAAATCCACCCATAGCTAGCATTTTTAGGTGTCCCACGTAAAACTTGGGTCATACATGGGACCAAGTAGTTCCTAGGTGCATAAAGGATTTACTAGCTAGAGCCCCTCCTAGCACCTTAACCACCTCCTACTTAAAACAATCCCTCTTGGGAGACCTCTCGCCATCGGAGTCAGTTCATGCTTCCACGACTGTAAAGACATCCCCTCTTGGTATGGGGATTCCACACCTATCCTTGGGGGAGGTATAGGGTTCCTCAATTTTTATATGTTTCAATACTTAATTCAATCAGGATGATCTAATCTAGAAAATCACAAACAAGGTTGATGTCTTTAAGCAATTATGACTTCAAACACTCATGCAACTTTCAAGTGATGATTAATCTCGTAGCAATCGAACTTTGAGATTTACGCAGTGAGCTCTTCCCCTAGGGTATCTAGATTTTGGGGACTCTAAAAATCGTTTTAACTATCAACAATATTTTATTGATGCTAATAACATGCATTGATGGAAACTTATCTATCAATAACCATTATAGCCAACTAGAGTCCCTTCTTATGCATGTTTACTAGGGAGCATTAATACTATGGCAAGAGGTAGGCTTACTCTCGCTCTTCACTTAGACTAAATTAGCAAGGTACTTGACATAAATACACTTTGCATAGTATTGAAGATGGATCAAATACACTTTGCATAGTATTGAAGTCTGTTTTTTCAACTTAGAGATATTTCCGATCTTAAAATCTTTTATCAAAGCTTCTAGATTAAACTAAATCCTTGACTAATTTCTTTGGGGTTCGTTCTTAATAAATCCATCTTGAAAAAATCCCCATGATTTCATCAGCCACCAACAACCCCTACAAAAATAGTAAGGGATGTCCTACGAATATGTCGTTGAACGATCCGATGCATCCATGATAGAATAGGAAGATGGTCAATCGCTACCAATTAACTTGTAACCCATACTAACCATTAGCAGTCCAAAATAGGACATGTCAGCAAAGTAGTCCCCAAAGTTTCCTTGGACTAACATTAAGAGGCAATTGTAAAAGGCCCTCAAGACCACAGTTAAGAAAAACATGTTCAACTAAGACATAATTAGCTAGGGAGTCTACAAAGAAATTCCACTATCGTTGGGGAATAAGTGGCATGTCACTACATCAAAGATCTCAAGGGTGTCCAAGGTTACATGATGGTATATCCTTAAAATGGGATCCCTCACACTGTAATGGTAAAGGGTTGTTATCCGCTCCTGTGACTCTATCAGTGACTCCTGTGCTCGCAACTCCAATTGTTGCTTCCATGTTAGTAGGGTCATTCGTGATTTGCGCTTTTGAATTCTTTTTCTTTAGGGCCATGAATAATTATCTTCATAATGAGGGTCAATTTCATAATTAGAGCTAGTATTCAATTTTCTTTGGAATGTATACACACATTAAAGTAAACTAAGTAATAGGGACATTGTCGAACAATCTTATAAAATAATCATCCCATTTGGGTTTGAACTTGCCTGGGAAGAGCTCACAACTAGCATCATAATATAGGACCAATTGGACTAGGACTATTACCAAACTTATATTTCTTAGTATGAAGATCATGATGTATTTTCATTAGCTCCTTGTCAAAAATCGCGTGGTGGAGGGGGTTGCTCAAGAAGCTGCGCCGAACACACACAGAGTGCACAAGGAGAAGCTCACTCAAGAGACAAGAAGAGAGATGGAGGCCAAAACGTTTTCTTGTTGATTTCTTCTTCTTCTTCCACACACTTTACAATGTACACAAAGTATAGATAAGATACAACATAAAAGGAAAGTGGCCTACTAAGTCAAACAATGACTAACCGACTACACTAGTCGACTGGCACTATAACTATGTCAGCTGTAAATAGGTGTAACGACTTGAATATAATAAGTAATGAGTCAGTGGCCATGTGAGATGTATAATGACCACTGACGTGCTAAGTATAGACGTATGGACCCATCTAACCAGGCGGTCCATCATCAATGTCCGCATGTGTTGAGCTTGTCATCTCAACACTCCGCCTCAAGCTCAACTGTATCTCTACAACTCCAAGTAAGCTTCGAAACTTTGGAAGCTTCTCTGTACCCAATGCCTTCGTGAATATGTCATCTATCTGATCCTGCGTGCTGACATACACCAAGTCAATCTCACCTGCTAGTATCTTCTCTCTCACAAAGTGGTAATGTACCTCAATATGTTTTGTCCTAGCATGGAACACAGGGTTCCTAGCCAATTGTATACTACTCATGTTGTCACAATAAATGACAACTGGACCTTCCACTTGGACATCCAAATCAGCCAATAGCTTTTGCAGCCATACTACCTCACATGCTGCAATAGCAGCACCTCTATACTCAGCCTCTATACTCAACAAAGCAACTGTAGATTGCTTTTTGCTGCTCCATGCAACTGCTACACTACCAAGAGAGAACATGTATCCGCTGGTAGATCTTCTATCAGACATACTACCAGCCCAATCTGCATCTGTGTATCCAAATACCTGTACATCTATACCTGCCTCATAGAAAAGCCACATTTGGATGCAGTTAGATGCATATCTCAATATGCGTCTAACTGCATCCAAATGTGGCTTTCTAGGTACTTGCATAAACTGACTCACAAGACCAACAGCATAGCTCAAGTCTAGCCTTGTAATGGTCATGTAGATCAAACTCCCCACTATCCTCCTGAACATAGTAGGGTCTTCTATCTCATCCCCAACATCAGCACTCAACTTTACATTCTGCTCCAACAGGACTGAAAGTGGTTTGCATGCAGTCATACCATACTTGGACAACATATCCAAGCCATACTGTCTTTGGGACAGCCATATACCATCATCACATCTGATCACCTCAATGCCAAGGAAGTACCTTAGCTCACCTAAATCCTTCATCTCAAACTTCATCTTCAAACAGCCCTTGACTTCAGCAATCCCACTATCACTATCACCCGTAATAATCAAGTCATCCACATAGATGACTATGATGACCAAACCTGCATCTCCCTTTCTGACATAAAGTGAGTGATCAACATTAGAAACATAAAAGACAATATTGACAATATACTCTCTAATCTTGTCAGACCATGCTCTAGGTGCTTGCTTGAGCCCATAGAGTGCCTTCTTCAACCTACACACATACGTGGGATGCTCTAAATCTTCATAACCTACTGGCTGATCCATATACACTTCTTCCTGCAAATCACCATGCAAGAAGGCATTCTTTACATCCATTTGCTGCAACCTCAAACCTTTGGCTGCTGCCAAAGCAATCACACATCTGACAGTTGCCATCCTAGCAACTGAACTGAAAGTTTCATCATAATCTATGCCATATGTCTGAGCATAGCCTTTTGCAACCAGCCTAGCTTTGTACCTGCTAATAGAACCATCTGCATTGTGCTTAATCTTATAAACCCACTTACATCCAATAGCTTTCTTTCCCTTCGGCAATGATACTAGATCCCAAGTCTTATTGGCCTCTAATGCAGCCATCTCCTCATCCATTGCTGCATCCCAATGAGCATGACCAACAGCCTCCTCAAAACATGTGGGCTCAACATCCTCAACTAGTTTCACCATATAAGCATAATGGTGAGCTGCATAACCTTCAAAACCAAATCTTTTAACAGGGTATCTCACCCTGCTAGACTTGCGTACCACTGGATCACTCAATGGAGTCTTTGCATTAACGCATACTCTCTGCACACCTAGAGTCCTCACTGAAGGAATGCCAAGCTCATCATCCAAGCTCTCTGAGCCACTGGAGTCTCCATCAAGAACTGCATCAATTCCTTCTGACACTTTATTCTTTCCTTTGTCTTTACCTGTAGTGCTACTAGATGCACCCGAAGATGTAGAGGTACTCCTTGGTCTCCCAGACCAAGGACTACCAGATGATGTCTCTGGTCCACTAAGAGTTCGTGATTCTTGCTTTTCAGCCTGCACATGAGTGTCATGATCATCATCATCATCCAATGCATCACCACTAGATGCATACCAACTATTCATTTCATCAAAGATGACATCCCTGCTCACTCTGGACTTACATGTGACAGGATTGTAACAGCGATACCCTTTCTGCTCTAAAGAGTATCCAATAAAGACACACGTTTCAGCCTTTGGATCCAGTTTCTTCCGCAACTCATCCGGCACATGAACATACGCAATGCAGCCAAATACTTTCAAGTGTGAAACATCAGGCTTCTTACCTGTAAAACATTCTTCGGGGGTCATACCATGAACTGCAGCTGTGGGAGTTCTGTTCATAATATAAACAGCAGTATGAACAGCCTCAGACCAAAAATGCTTAGGCATATTCTTTTCAGCCATCAAGGCGCGTGCAACTTCTGCAATATGCCTGTTTTTCCTTTCTGCAACCCCATTTTGCTGTGGGGTATACTTGCATGTGAACTGTATCTTTATCCCATGAGACCTCAGAAAATCACTGAACTCATTTGAGAGGTACTCTCCCCCTCCATCTGACCTCAGGCACTTTACTTTCAAGCTTGTTTCTCTTTCAACTGCAGCCTTGAAAGTTCTAAAGTGCTCAAACGCTTCACTCTTTTCCTTCATAAAATATACCCACAGCTTTCTAGAACAATCATTAATGAATGTGACGAAGTATGAACTACCTCCAAGAGATACATTTTGTGTAGGCCCCCAAATGTTTGTATGCACAACATCAAGGATATTTCTGCTTACATCTCTGTCATGTGAAAAGGGTTGTCTTGCCTGCTTACCAAACTGACATGCTTCACATACCTTCTGAAATTCTGCAACTTTAAATGTAGGCAAACCTGTAACCAACCCTTTGGACTGCATTAATTTCAGCCTTTGTACATTTGCATGTCCAATGCATTTGTGCCAAATTTCAATGTCTGCAACAACACCTTTTCCTTTGGTATACATAGCAGCATTCATAGTACGAATTCTAGCATCTAGAGTGAACATACGTCCAACTCTACTTCCCTTTGCTACCAAACTGCACTTGTCATTGAAGTCTTCTACAAAGCAGCCCTTTGCATTAAATCTGACTTACAGCCCTTGCTCTACCATTTGACCGACTGACACCAAGTTCTTTGTAATAGATGGCACATGTAATACATCTGAAAGACTCTTTGTCTTACCATCATGAAAGGACAAAGGAACTTTTCCAATGTGTGAAATTGGGTGGCATGAGTCATCACCTGCCTGCACATAACCTGCATTCTGCAAATCCTGCATCTCTCCAAACCATTCTGCATGGCTGGTCATATGATTGGATGCACCTGAATCAACATACCAAACATCTTCATGTGTTCTCTTTCCTGTAACAGCATTCAACATATGCTGCTTAACAAACAAACGTTCATTTTTGTCTTCATTCTGTCGTGAAGACGATGCATAGTTTCCTTGCTGCAACTTACCACTGCGGATATCATCTTTCTTAGCATAACATTGGGCGGCAATGTGACTTGTTTTGCCACAGTAGTGGCACACAATACCAGAGTTGTTAGAACCTCTGTTCTGCCATCCACCTCTTCCTCTAAAGCTCCCCGTGCCTCTAAAGTTACCACGACCTCCTGAAACCTGCATATTGCCAAATTGCTGATCCAATCTGTTTTGCTGGTTGTCACTACCACATCCTGTACCACGGCCTCTTGAAGAGAACCTACCACATCCCCTTCCAGAACTGGAGTAGAAAGCTTGGACCTGTTCACCACTTCTTTCAGATGTCTCACTCTGCATGTTGATCTCTTTAGTAATCATAAGGGAGACCAATTCATCGAAATCTGAAAATGGCTTTCTGACATATACGGAAGTTACAAAAGACTTCCAAGCCTTTTCATTGTTAAGTCCACCCAAGGTAGACGACACCAAATCATCATCATCGGGCATTGCATCAATCGCTGCCAATGCATCTGCAATGCTTCTTACCTTCAGTGCATACTCATTGATAGACATCTTCCCTTTCTTTAATGTATTCAACTCTTGCTTGAGTTGAATCTTTCGTGCCTTTGTATTTACAGAAAACATACTTTCAAGTATGGTCCAAGCTGCATATGAATTCTATGTATTTCTAATGTGTCCCAGCATATTATTGTCAATTACTGCAGACAACCAATACATGACCTTTTTATCCTTTGCATTCCATTCTTTCCATGCCTTTGTCTCTTCTGCAGTTGGAGGATTACTCATTTCTGGCTCCTTTTCTTCACCTGAAACGAACTCGTAGAGGCCTTTTCCAATAAGGAAGTTCGTGACACGGAACTTCCATGAAGGGTAGTTGTTCTTGTCAAGCTTCTCAATGATGGGGCTTCCACTGTTCTCTGCCATTATTACAAAATTAATACCAACAGCAAGCAAATCTTCTTCAACCCTCGACCTGTAGTGCACAGCAATACACCAGACAGCCTTTTTCACTGTTTGCTCAACAATACATGAAATCTGCAAGCTGTTTGCAGATGAACCTTGTGTTTACTCACTGGTAAACACCTTTGAACTTATAGATCTGAAATCTGTAACCTGCGCACTAACTTTCGGTCAATACAGTCGAAGTCGCAGCGTACCTTGAAACTACTATCCGCAACCTTGCGGCTCTAAAACGGGCCCTGAAACGGCCTCAGATGCCCAAAATAACTGCGGGAAAGCCCTGAAGGACCTATCTGCACAATACACAGTGCTCTTTGCGCACACCAAATCTCACTGCAATCTGAGGTTTTTGCTCTGCCCTGCTTCCGGTGCCTCCACAGGCACTATCCAAGAGAAAGAGTTTAAGGATGGGAGAGCTTCTTACCCGTGGCTTGCTTGCTCGAACCTTGCTTCTTCTCCTTTGCTTCAACCTTCGAAATCAGCCTCTCTCAATGGCGTGGCTCTAATACCATGTCAAGAATCGCGTGGTGGAGGGGGTTGCTCAAGATGCTGTGCCGAACACACACAGAGTGCACAAGGAGAAGCTCACTCAAGAGACAAGAAGAGAGATGGAGGCCAAAACGTTTTCTTGCTGATTTCTTCTTCTTCTTCCACACACTTTACAATGTACTCAAAGTATAGATAAGATACAACATAAAAGGAAAGTGGCCTACTAAGTCAAACAATGACTAACCGACTACAATAGTCGACTGGCACTATAACTATGCCAGCTGTAAATAGGTGTAATGACCTGAATATAATAAGTAATGAGTCAGTGGCCATGTGAGATGCATAATGACCACCGACGTGCTAAGTGTAGACGTGTGGACCCATCTAACCAGGCGGTCCATCATCAATGTCCGCATGTGTTGAGCTTGTCATCTCAACACTCCTTTCCTACTTCATGATTTAATAAGGCTTGCAATTGTCTCATCAAGATGTACAAGGGAAGTGAGCTTTTCTTGCAATTCTTTCTCCTCACTCAAAGAATGATTTAGAGTAAACCTCACTATAGGTAGCTCATTCTTCAAATGTAGAGAACACTCTTTCACATATGCTAATTTAAAAGGGGTATGGCTTGTAGCTCTTTTGAATGTTGTATTATAATCCCAAATAGCCACATACAACTTCTTATCCCAATCATGGTTATCTTTAGATACAATCTTGAATAAAATCCTCAGAAGTTGCTTATTCGGCAACTCTCTACTTATCTGTTAGCTTGGGATTGTAAGGCATGGTCTTATTATGTTTAATCTTCAAAGATTTCTTTAAAGTCTCAAATCCTTTATTCAAAAAATGTGTCCTATGGTTAGACACAAGCTCCTTAGATGGACGAAAATGATAAATAATATCCTCCAAAATAAAACTAGTCATTTCCTTGTTATCATCCTTCATTGTAGCATAGGTTTTAGACCACTTAGTGAAATAGTCTGTCACCACAATGATATAATGCTTTTGTGTAGTTAATGAAGGATGTATAGGTTCAATTAAATCAATGCTCCACTTCTCAAATGGTAGTATAGCCATGGTAAGAGTCGGTGAACACTTCCTATTCTCTCTATTGTCATGCTCTGAGATGTTTCACATCTCTTAATATACGCAAATACATCCTAGGAAATGGACAACCACCAATATCTAGCTCTTAAAAGGCCCTCCACGAGAAAAGTCATTACACTCTTCCAAGACAAAAAAAACCTCATCAAGCATGACATATCAGTCATAAACATCATCGACTCCTTGCCGATGTAGTGTTCCTACAATCAAGGTAAATTTCAAGGCTTATTGCCTAAATTTTCTCTTTTCAACCTTTGACAAAGTAGCTTCAATCTCTCTTGTGGATAGATAGTACATTATGGCAGTATATTAGGATCGAATGGAGAGCGTATCAATTTTAAATAGACCCTTGAGGTCACTACCTTCAACCAAGACTTCCTTCGGCTTCCTAAAATCCACAAGACATTCAACAATGCCTTGCAAATTCGGCGACTTACTCCTAATTTTATAGTCAAATTCCTACAAAGTGATTAACCACTTTGCTAGGTGGTCAAGCAAGTGCAACTTATTCAACAATAGTCTCAGTTCCTCTGTCTTTGTATAAAGTACTACCTTTTCATACATGATGTAGTACTTGAAATTTTTTGTCATAAAGACCATCCCAAGGTGGATTTTCTCCACGGAGATATAATTAATCTTAGATATCCCCAAAATGCATGACTAGCAAATGCAATCGGATGATACCACATCGCCTTCCAGATTTGGGATAAATAATTGTTGATGCTATACATGGTAGAGTAGCCGCTAAAAGTATATAAAATATCACACCCCATTTAGGTGCTTTTAGAATTCACGCTTTTGCTAATCCTTGCTTCACATCCTCAAAGGATACTTGACATGGATCACTCCAAACAAACAAACAATTAAAGGACAATAGATTCATTAATGGCAATGTCCTCTCAACCAATGCATAAATAAATCCTTGATAATATTTGACTGATGAGATAAAAAGTTAAAACATTCAACTCCTTTGGGAAAATATCACAAAAGTTTTATCAGCCAGATGTTGCCAAGACCCTAGCACATTGCATAATCCAAAAGCCATAACATGATACCTAAAGATGCCAAATATGATTAAAAATGTTATTTTCAACTTATCTTCCTCTATGATAGCTATTTCGTTACAATCGGTAAAGTAGTCCATAAACGAATCCGTATCCTACCTACTAACTGATTTAGAATCTAATCAATAAATGGCAAGGGATAGCAATCTTTGACCATCTATTTATTGAGCTACCTAAAATCTACAACAATTTCGATTTGATTTTTCTTTCTTAATAACTACTAGCAAACACAACTCCATGTGTTATATAGGAAATATCAAGCTAGCCTTAATGCAATTTTTGTAGCTCCTTAAATAGTCCATCCCTTAGCTCAAAAGGTATATGCCTAATTTTTTGTCGAATAGGGCAACCATCTTTCTTTTGGGGGAATAGTATACATATCAAGACTAGGAGAAATACCCCTTAGCTCATCCACTAGGCAAAAATATCATGGAGTTCTTAGATCGAGGAAACATTGTCCTGCATCTCTTCTAGACTAAGCATAGATCCTAATTTAATTTATTGTGGATCATCCAATATACTGAGGTCTAGCTCAATAACATCTGTGTCTCTCATTCAGACTTGAGCTTCTACTAGCACATTCTGAGTCACCTAGTAGATATCTTTTGTGGTGGACTCCTTTCTTGATTCATCACTTTCGACGAAGTCTCACTACCAGAAGGATCCTCTAATGTATCTAATCGTGTCAGATAAGGGTACTCTCTTGTAGAGAAGAGATTCAAGATATGCATCCACTATTACACGTTCGGCTTCTGTGTCAAAAATCAGACGACCAACGAGTATATCAACTTAGCATTCAGATTGCAAGATCCATGGCCTTTCTAATAATACTTGATAGCTTGGCCACCTTGCAAACCTAATAACCCTAAATTCCAAAATCACTACAAGGAATTGGGCAATTAGCGACACTGATTAGCGACGGCGGATATCGGCGTCGCTAAAGGCGTCGCTATGGGCGTCGCAACTGGCGTCGCAACTGCGATGCAAATAGCGATGCCAGTAGCGACGCCGCAGGGAAAAAAAGCGCGGCCGAAACCAAGCACCGTTTTCATTTTCTTTTCTTCGCCTTTTGAGAGCGAGAGCGAGGGAGAGAGGCAAGGCTTTGTGAGATAAGAAGAGGAAGAGTCTTGCTGCCGCCGCCACCGCCACCGCCGTTGTTCGCGAAGGAGAGGACGAGCCCTCGTTGCAAAGAGAATCCGCCCACGCTCGCCATATCTCATTGGTGAGTCTCCCTCTCTCTTTCTTTTACTTGTTGAAGGTTTAAATCGTTCTCTTTTGTTTGTTTAGGAGAGGAAATGAAAGAGAAGGAGAGGGAGAGGGAGAGAGAGGGAGAGAAAGAGAGGGAGAGGGAGAGGGAGAGGGAGAGGGAGAGAAAGAGAGGGAGAGTGCATTCTCTCTCTCTCTCTCCCTTTTGCTTGTTTAATGTTTAAATTACTTTCTTTTTTGCTTGTTTAGGAGAGGAAACGAGAGAGTAAGAGAGAAAGAGAGGGAGAGAGAGAGGGAGAGAGAGAGGGAGAGGGAGAGGGAGAAGGAAAGAAAGAGAAAGAGAAAGAGAAAGAGAAATAGAGGGAGAGGGAGAGGGAGGGGGAGGAAATAAGAGAGGGAGAGAAAGAGAAAGAGAGGGAGAAGGAGGGAGAGTGCATTCTCTCTCTCCCTCTCCCTTTTGCTTGTTTAATGTTTGAATCACTTTATTTTTTGCTTGTTTAGGAGAGGAAATGAGAGAGAAAGAGAGTGAGAGGGAGAGGAAGGGGAAGGAAATGAGAGAGGGATAGAAAGAGAAAGAGAGGGAGAGTGCATTGTATCTCTCCCTCTCCCTTTTGCTTGGAGGATGTTTAAATCACTTTATTTTTTGCTTGTTTAGGAAATGAGAGAGAAAGAGAGATAGAGAGGGAGAGGGAGAAAAAGATAAAGAGAGGGAGAGGGAGAGGGAGAGGGAGGGGGAGGGGAAGGAAATGAGAGAGGGAGAGAAAGAGAACGAGAGGGAGAGGGAGAGGGTGAGAGAAAGAGAGAAAGAGAGGGAGAGGGAGAGAAAGAGAGGGAGAGGGAGGGGAAGGAAATTTAAGATAATATACTTATTGATAATGGTATGCAATGTGCTTTGCCATGGGCCATGTACTTCATCAACATGAACCCAAAATTATTGTTATAGAAGAAGAAACCCTTAAATTGAGTATAGGATAATTTCTCTCAGGTCTTATGACTATGAGTAGAATTGATTGAAATAAATTCTATTACTATAGTTATAAACTTTAATAGATGGCGCGCATTAATTTTAAAATGGATTACTTATACTCAAAGCCGAGATATAACAAATAATTATCTACCGAGACAAACAAATCGTTGAGCATGATACAAGGCTGAGATATAACATCGGAAAATCTCTCGACTACTATATACAATGCAAGGTTTATGGTCAACTTGCAACTTGACGTACATCTCCATAAAGCTATCCATTTAAGCCTCGTTTGCTGTAATGTAGATAAGATGGCAAACGAAGAAGGTCTTATTGTTCAAGACCGCGAGACGTATCTTAATCAGCGTGTCCCATGTCCTTGCTCTCAATGCAAGTTGGCAATTAGATGAAAATGCCGATTGTCTATAGAACACGTACGACGATTTGGTGAGTTTCAATCTGAGATCATTGATCAGGCGATTGCAGATTTTCAGCAAACGGTAATTTGAAGTTAGCATTTTTCATGCATTGTACTCTCAAGCTAATTGAAAACCATACACAATAAGATTGGGTCTTATTGGCAAATTTTGTATCCAGGGGGGTGATGTCTCGACCCAAGGGGGAGTGCACCCTTTGCGGCCAATTATAAGAGTTCGTGGATGTGCGATGGATGGATTGCAGGAGCCAATCGACCACTCGCAAGGCCCATCTATACCGTCAATGCCATAGGAGACAGACAACCTTCCCGACTTGCCTACAATCTTGGAGCCTGAGATGGAGGCAATGATCGATGCATTGATTCCAATGGATGTTGAGACATCTGACCCGCTTAGAGAGGAAGCATCCATACCATTATATGATGGGTGCCGAGTATCTCGGTTGAAGACATTGCTTGCACTCTTAAGTGTGCAAGCAAAATACGGTTGGAGCGATACGAGTGTGACTGAGTTATTCAGGTACCTTGCACACAGACTTCATTGTTTTAAAAAAAAAACAGTATTATTACAAACATGGATGGATTTTTCAAGGTGTTTTATGATTTTTTCAGGTTATTGAAATATCATATATTGCCACCTACAAACACCATGCCTGAGTCTCGTGATGATGCACGACATGTTTTACGGAAGCTTGGCATGGACTACAATAACATCCATGCATGTATCAACGACTACATATTGTTTCGAGATGAATACGAGACTATGGAGACATGTCCAAAGTGTGGTGCTCACAGGTATCGACAGGACTTGCAAGGGCAGACCATCCCTCAAAAAGTTCTCAGACACTTTCCGCTCATCCCTCGCATAAACCACATGTTTCGCACGTCTGCCATGGCAAGCTTGACAACGTGGCATGTGCAGAATAGGTCCACGGATGGAGTGCAACGAATATCAACAGATTCGCGCGCATGGAGCCACATTGACTCTACCTTCCCAGGCTTTGCTCGAGAGCCAAGGAATCTTCGGCTCGATCTCGCCATGGATGGTGTGAACCCATTCGGTCTGCACTCGACTTCTTACAGTGTGTGGCCTATAGTGCTTGTCAACTACAACTTTCCTCCATGGCTTTCTACGAAGAAAGGACATCTCATCCTTAGCTTGCTCGTCCCGGGCCGCTACAAAGTAAAAAATATGGACGTGTATCTTCGTCCATTAGTCAATGAGCTTAAGATTTTGTGGGAGGAGGGGGTCAGGGTGCAAGATATGAGCAGGCGCGATGGTCAGCAGTCAGCCAACATTCGAGCCATTCTCATGTGGACAATGCATGACTTTCCGGGATTGGGAGAGTGCTCAGGTGAGCAGACCTTTGTTCTTGCTGGTAATATCTATATTTTATTTCATTCAATCAAGTATTCACTAGGTCGTGGATCGCCTTGCAGGTCTCGTTACCTCAGGTTATCATGCATGTCCATTGTGTGGGCCACAGTTAGACTCCCGAAGGTCACGAACCATGAAGAAGATGGTATATCAAGGACACGCCACTTTCTTTCCGGAGGATCATGAACTCAGGGAAGGCTTTCTTGGACGACCTCCAGCACGTATGAACGCTACAAGCTGGTACGTGCTGAAAATGGTAAACCCGGAATCACATCCAAATGGAATGCGACGGTTCTCAGTTTTCTATGAGTTGCCATATTGGACCCACATACAGGTCAACCACTTGTTGGATCCCATGCATATTTTCAAAAATGTGGGCAGCTTGCTATGGGACCACATCACAGGAAAGAGAGACACTATAGGGTCATGAATGGATTTAAAGGAGGTAGGTAAGATGGAGGCGCTTTGGCCGCAGTGGAGTGCTGAAGGGGGAGTGCAGCTTCCTCGCGCTCCCTCAGTTTTATCTACCAAAGAAGAGCGCATTGTGAAGCAAGTAATTAAGTCTATCCGCACTCCGACGGGTATGATGCGTTCTCTCAGTCCGCATTTTCTAAAGATGACCAAATGTCTGGGCTAAAATCCCATGATTGGCATAAGATATGTCAGGTTTGTGAACAAAATGGATTTTAATTAGCGTGGACATTTTGAAATTTGAAAAGTGACCATTATTCTTAATGCTTTCTCATTTGTGGCAGTTTGTCCTACCGATCGCGATTGCGGGATGCCTAACTCCAGAAATTCGCGGGGCCATTTACAAGTTGTTGACTTTGGTGCAATGGATCTCACAGAAAGAGATTAAGACGTCCTCTATTGAATCCGCAAGGTAGGGAGCAGTTGAGACGGTCTCTCTCTTTGAGAAATACCTGCCCACTAGCATGCTCACGATACAAGTTCACCTTCTTGTGCATCTTGTGGATGAAGTGGAGATTGCTGGACCTATCCATATGCGATGGATGTTCTTCTTGGAGCGCTTCATGAAAACCCTGAAAGGCTTTGTGCGACAACGAGCTCTTCCGGAAGGTAGCATGGCGGAAGGTTGGTTGGTGTCAGAGGCGTTAGTGCATATCTCACAATGGCTACCAACGGTGGAACCAGACAATGAAATGCTATGGACGCTGAAGGACGATGACAGGCTGACTGGAGATGTGGTGGTTGGAAATGGGGTAGACAAAAGAATGGATGCCTCAATGGAAGAGAAGGTGAATCGCTTTTGTATGTTGCACCATGCCTCCATGGAGACGTGGCTTGCCAAGTACCAGATTGCAAGGCAAGATCGAGAGGAAGCGCGAGCTGAATTTCGACGTAGTACGCATCACCGACAGATTCGATATCCCGAAGGCATGGAGCAGATGCCGCGGTTTATGTCAACACGATGGTTGCATGGAGCCTTGACCGCAGCATCCAGTGAAGGGACAGAGGTCTCAATGGAGGAGTAGGAGTTCTCGAGGGGATGTAGTCCAAAGGTAATGAGGGGTTTAGAATGTGTCATATCTAAATTTTCTTGCTACATCTAATTTGAGTGTTTCAATGTGCAATACAAAATATATAGTGCAGCGTGGTCGCGCGGACGGCATTTTCGGGTGGAGCGTATTGACCAAATGTACTCCACAATGGACTGTGGTGTCATGGCAAGGTTTGACAAGAGAGCCGGCGACGAGCAACGGATCCGAACACGGTTGTAGATGAGATAGAGTATTTTGGGAACTTGCAAAGTATTATTACGGTAGATTACCGTAGCTTCTCCATGATAATATTCGATGTGCAGTGGTTCAAAGTGGTACTTGGAGGAGCTGGCGCAACAGTTCGGCGAGGTCCATCTGGATTTCTTGAAATAGATTCTGAAAAAAAATGGATGGATTTGCGCGACACCTTTGTGTTGTCGGCCCATTGTGAACATGTACAAATAGTCATTTGCTTGCTAATTGTAATACGACATGGTTTATGTCACAATGGTTTGAAGCCACTTTGTAAGTGTTTGTGAACAGGTAATCTTCTATCCAAATCCCCGACAACCTCGATGGTGGTATGTTATACCTTCAACTCCTCGAGGTGCGAGAGTATACGATCGAAGCGATGTTCCAGGCATAGATGAAGAAAATATGCAAATAGAGGGATCGAAATTACAAGGGGTGGAGGCCACCGCAAGCTTGGAGCCCGCATCAGCTAACAATGATGGAAATACAGAAGTCGTAGAATTTTTTGAGAACGAGGTAGACTCGTTCTTTTGTGGTGACATGTCTATCGACCTTCCAGTGTATGCAGAGTTGTGTCAGGAGATTAACATGGGACCATAGAATACTTCATTCTTGGAGAATTGTATTACTCAATTCGTTGTTTAGATCTTCCATAAAGGTAGATAAGATATGCATTTTAAGAGGGATTTTTCAAAAATGATTTATATTAATGTGCTTTGTATAGTTTAAATTGATTATTCTAACATCATTTTTTATATGTACAGGTATCGACATTTTCAGGATGAGTCGAGGGATGAGCGATGAGGAGTTTCAGGACATGATGGCACGCATGTCTCCAGATCAGCTCGCGAGATTCAGAGAGATGGCAGATCAGGAGCTGTCTCATTCTTCGTCAGGGCGCTCTGCTAGATCAGCTTTAGCGCGATCAGTTGCTTCAGCTTTGAGTAGACGAGCTCGACGCTCGCGACTTGGGCCAGAGGGAGGAACTGCGACTGCAGGAGGATCAGGGGGTGCTGCTGTGGAGACACGGACGCGGTGTCTCCGTCTTGTCGTCCAGCTGGAGCTGCATCGCCTCCAGGATTTGTCACACCTGTGGGGATGTCCACTCCAGTTACTCTGGCTTTTGCGCAGCCGTTGGCAGATGGCACGCCTTTTGGTGGCACTCCTTTTGGTGGCACCCCTTTTGGTGGCACCCCTTTGAGTGGGACTCCGGGAGAGGGTACCCCCGTCGGTACACCGGATGTACAGGGGTCTCCTGGATATGCCCAGGAGCGTGGATGGAGATGGGAGAGGGCCCATCTTAGGCATACTCCTAAGGGTTATGGATACCTAGTGGATGGCAGGTCAGGAGCCATCATCATGAATGATGAGGGGAGGAGGGTGATGGCTCGCATGAGGGAGTTGTGCCAACAAGTTTTTCGGCACAACGTCCTGGATCATTGGAGGAACATACCGGAGGGGAGCAAGGAGTACATAGTAGCATCCTTGTACGAGGAGTTCTCGGTGCCAGCCGCAGTGGATAGATTCTCTACGGGCTGGATGATGGATTGCATGCATGCATACATGTCACATAGACGATCCGACGCACGCAAGGCAATCAAGAGTGGGGCTCCAAAGCCCGAGTAGTTAGATGCAGACGACTAGCGCGACTGAGGGAGGAGGCTACAAATTCGCCAGGACGTTGGAGTCAGCAGCTGGAGGCGGCGAGGTCACGAATCGAGGCCGGATCGGTACATCATCTTGGAAGTGGCGGCCACAAGACATATTTGGAGGACTTTGTAAGTTTCTCTTTTGTTTTGCTTATTTGTTTTTTTGAGATATTCTTTGTACTGACAATCATGTTTCTAACAGTTAGCATTTTGTTTTCTTTGCAGCACTCCATTACAAATCGCGATCCGCAAGGCCTTGAGACTCGATATGCAGAGAGGCACAATCTTAGATCATTGATCAACCGATTGTATAGACGCGGCGGCCCAGTAAGTCACTCATCTTTCTTGTCTGTAGTTACCATGAGATATTTGAATGCATTATTGTATGGTGGATTGATATGTTGTTTCTTTTTCTGCAGAATCCGTTTGATGCTCCTTTGTAGCGGGAAGAGCTTTCGGGGGACGAGGATTTGTAGCTCGCCCTTGGATCCTTAGAGCTCACATACCTTTAGTTTTTAGTCGCCCAATCTATGTAGACATTTTCTATGTATTAGTGATATTGTTTTATGATTGTACCAATCGTATTTTATGCGATATCATGTATTTATTTCATCTATCAGTTTTATGATTTCAGTATACATTCTTTTTGTTTGCAAACGCTTTGTATGCAGCAGTGTAGAAACTATTTTGTATGGCTCTCATACAGCACACAGTGCTATCACAATTTTTTTTTTTCTCTGTTACCGTCGCTATTTGCGTCACAAATTTACTGCATGCGTCGCTATTGTCGTCGCTATCAGCGTCACAAATTTTCTGTAACCGTCGCTATATGCGTCGTTATATGCGTCGCAAATGCGACGCATATAGCGACAATTCTATGGCGTCGTCAATAACGACGCTTTTTGCGACAACGGGGGCAAATTTTGTTGTTTGTATTTTCGTCGCTATAAGGTCTATATCTTGTAGTGAATGCATTCAAATTAGCAATAGTCACATGGACTCTGGTGATACAACCTTTTGATTGCCTTAAACTATCATCAACCAACCAAAGAATTATGGAGGCATTCTTTTGGATTTTTAGTCCTAGCGTTTCAATCAATTATGAACTCATAATGTTGATGGAGGATCCCATATCCACAATGGCATGATCCACTAGTATATCATCAACATATGCTACTACCCTTGGATAATGCCTTTCAACATGTTCAAACCAATCATCTCCCACATGGGCTATTCCCAAGGGTTCGACGATATTCCCAATGTCAACGATCTTCTTAAACTCTATATGCACTCTTGAAGATAAGTCGATTAGTTGCAATAACAAATTCACATCATGCTTTACCTCACAAAGAGAATTGGCTAAGTCAAATTCATGATAATTAGCAATGGTTCTCTTTTCCTTTTAGAACATTCTTTCTCTTGGTCATTGAACAAGCTTAGGTTCCTCTTTCTTGGCTTTTACCTTATTCTTTGGCAACACCTTATTTGAGTCAACTTTAGCATCATTAGCTTTTAGAGGATTGGCTTCCACATCAGGGTTAAGGTCCCCTTATCCTCCTATTTAGGGTTTACCTCAATAGGTTTTACATTATCCCTATGCCTTCTTTAATCTTTTATTGTAATGGCTCATAATTTGGAAGCCTCAATGGTGTTGACATGCACAACTTTGATAAGGCTAACACCACTACCATTGGGAAGCTCTCCTACGATAGCTTTTCATCTCTATAATATTTGCTTTGGTCCCTCATCCTACTGAAGATTATTCCCTTTTGCTTAATGATTAATCTAACATGGCTACTTATTCCCTTGCTAAAGAGAGCTAATCAAGTACTAGCTGGATGGCTAGACTTTCCACATATGTTGCATTTGACATTAGGACAATTCCTCGAAAAGTACTGACCACCACACCACTTACAACTAAATCTTGATGGACCACCCTCTTCATGTGTTAACCCTTGAAATGACATAAGGTGAAAAGGCAAAAAACAAACAACACAAGGTGCAAAGAGACTTATGAACAAGCATGAAAAGATAGCTTCTTGGAAAAAGAAGACTAAGAAGAGTAGGAAAAAAAGTTTAAAAATCATGAACAAGACATGTAAGAAATAGAGCACGAGGCTCCCTCCTATGCAAAGTTGTAAATGAAAAGACACATGTAAAAGAGCCATGAGAATAGAAAAAGAATAGAAAAGAAAGTAGAAAAGAGCATCAAGGCCACATGGCCAGCCATGAAAAAAGAGTCACTACAAGGATTTAAGCTTATAGCGAGGGCGGGTAGCGGCGTCACTATTTGCATCACAAAAGCGACGCAAATAGCGACACTCCACAGGGGAAAAAAACGGGCCGAAACTGAGCGCGGCTTTATTTCGTGTTTTCGCATTTTGTGTTTTGAGAGCGAGAGCGAGGAAGAGAGCAACCATCGTGAGAGAAGGAGAGGAAGAAGACTTGCCGCTGCCGTTGTTCACGAAGGAGAGGAGGAGCCTTCATCGCAAAGAGGAGTCGCCCCACACTCGCCATATCTCATCGATGAGTCTCCCTCTCTCCTTCTTTTGCTTGTTTAAGGTTTAAATCACTTTCTCTTTTGCTTGTTTAGGAGAGGAAATGAGAGAGAAAGAGAGGGAGAGGGAGAGGGAGAGAGAGGGAGAGAAAGAGAAAGAGAAAGAGAACGAGAGGAAGAGGGAGAGGGAGGGGGAGGAAATGAGAGAGGGAGAGAAAGAGAAAGAGAGGGAGAGGGAGAGGGAGAGGGAGGGAGAGTGCATTCTCTCGCGTGTTAGGATATATTGTGAGAGAGAGAGGAAATGAGAGAGAAAGAGAGGGAAAGGGAGAGGGAGGGAGAGGGAGAGAAAGAGAGAGAGAGAGGGAGAAAGAGAAAGAGAAAGAGAGGGAGAGGGAGGGGGAGGAAATGAGAGAGGGAGAGAAAGAGAGGGAGAGGGAGAGAGAGAGGGAGAGGGAGAGGAAGAAGGAGGGAGAGTGCATTCTCTCTCTCCCTCTCCCTTTTGCTTTTGGAGAGTGTTAGGATATATTGTGAGAGGGAGAGAAAATGAGAGAGAAAGAGAGGGAGAGGGAGAGAAAGAGAAAGATATGTATACTCAAATGGATAGCTTTATGGAGATGTATGTCTACTCAAATGGATAGCTTTTGTCTACTCAAGATGTAGTCCACCTGTGTGTGTATATATTGGAACGATAACATATCCATGATTATGGTAATGGTATGCACTTTGCTTTTTTTATGGGTACCATTACATCGACTCCTTAAGAGGGCTAAAAATTGGTCATACACTTTATAAAGTCTAATTAGGAGATTTAAGTTGCACGATAATAGACTTATCGATAATGGTATGCAATGTGCTTTGCCATGGGCCACGTACATTGGTGACTCTTTAAGATGGCTTAAAATTGGTCATATCCTTCATAATGTCCAAGTAGGGGATCTAATTGTGATATGCATAATTCCTTGTTTTTGTATTAACTTTATAGGCATAACAAATTAGTAATCATGCCAACTAGTCAACGAAAGGACTAAAAGAAAATGATACCCTAGCTAATGGTCATTATGGTACTTCATCAAAATGAACCCAAAAGTATTGCTATAGAAGAAGAATCCCTTAAATTGAGCATAGGATATGTTCTTCAAATGTTCTAACTATGAGTAGAATTGATTGGAAAAAAATTTATAACTATAGTTGATAAATTTCATAGATGGCATTAATTTTTATACATGGACCTAGGACAAAAAAACCACATTACTAAGATGCTTTTTGTTGAGAATGATTTATTATTAGACTAAGAGATCCTCAATGATGCTCATAAATTTTGTTGACTAAGATTACTTATACTCAAAGCCCTCTAGTGTAGTTGTATAAGTAATCCTAGTAGAGCCCCTCAAAGATACTCAAAGTACATAACCTAGAGACCGTAGCTAGGTATATAAGGTATAATGGCCATACAAGAAGACACCTCAATAATTGACTGCTCACCACTAAATCCCAAAGAAGAATCGTCTTCCATCCCCTTCAACTCTATATTCACCTCGTGAAGAACTTCATTAATCATAGCATCCTTGTCACCAATCTTTTTGTTGCAATGATGAAGTAACATATTCATCACTTTTCCTTTTAGCATCTAAGGCATTATCCAATCTTTTAGTCAAGTCCAAACATTTAGTCTTCAACTCATGAACCTTATGAACCAATGCTTTTTTTTTGTACAATAATGAATAATTATCTACCGGGACAAACAAATCCTTGAGCATGGTATATGGCCGAGATATAACACCAATAAATCTCTCAACTACTATGTCCCATGCATTCTTTACATCAATCAGTAAAGCATTTCTTATATCTTGAAGTTTAGATTTCAACACCATGGATGCATCAATATCAACCTCAATGTTTTACAAAATTTGCTTCTCAATCTCTTGCAGAGGCTAAAACCTCTCAAGCAAGAGCTTATGGTCAACTTTCAACTTGACATACATCTCCATAAAGCTATCCATTTGAGCCTCATTTTCCCAATTTGTATTACAAGTCATTAAATTGTTTGTTTAACACGTACGAAAATTTGGCGAGTTTCAATCTGAGATCATTGATCAGGCAATTGCGGATTTTCAGCAAACGGTAATTTAAAGTTAATATCAATCATGCATTGTACTCGCAAGCTAATTGAAAACCATATACAATAAGATTGGGTCTTGTTGGCAAATTTTCTATCCAGGGAGGTGATGTCTCGTCCCAAGGGGGAGTGCATCCTTTGTGGCCAATTAGAAGAGTTCGTGGGCGTGCGATGGATAGAGTGCAGGAGCCAATCCACCACTCGCAAGGCCAATCTATACCGTCAATGCCAGAGGAGACAGACAACCTTCCAGACCTACCTACAATCTTGGAGCCTGAGATGGAGGCAATTATTAATGCATTGATTCCCATGGATGTCGAGACTTTTGATCCGCTTAGAGAGGAAGAATCCATACCATTATATGATGGGTGCCAAGTATCTCGGTTGAAGACACTGCTTGCATTCTTAAGTGTGCAAGCAAAATACGGGTGGAGCGATACTAGTGTGACCGAGTTATTCAGGTACCTTGCACATAGGCTTCATTGATTTTTTTTTTTGACACTATTATTACAAACATTTGTGCTTTTTCAAGGTGTTTTATGATTTTTTTCAGGTTATTGAAATATCATATATTACCACCTGCAAATACCATGCCTAAGTCTTGTGATGATGCACGACATGTTTTACGGAAGCTTGGCATGGACTACAATAACATCCATGCATGTATCAATGATTGCATACTGTTTCGAGGAGAATACGAGACTATGGAGGCATGTCCAAAGTGTGGTGCTCACAGGTATCGATAGGACTTGCAAGGACAAACCATCCCTCAAGAAGTTCTCAGACACTTTCCGCTCATCCCCCTCATAAACCACATGTTTCGTACATCCGGCATGGCGAGCTTGACAATGTGGCATGTGCAGAATAGGTCCACGGATGGAGCTCAACGAATATCAGCAGATTCACTTGCATGGAGCCACATTGACTCTACCTTCCCAGGCTTTGCGCGAAAGCCAAGGAATCTTCGGCTCGATCTCGCAATGGATGGCGTGAACCCATTCCGTCTATGCTCAATTTCTTACAGTGTGTGGCCTACAGTCCTTGTCAACTACAACATCCCTCCATGGCTTTCTACGAAGAAATGACATCTCATCCTTAGCTTGCTCATCCCAAGCCGCTACAAAGTAAAAAAATATGGACGTGTATCTTTATCCATTAGTCGATGAGCTTAAGATTTTGTGGGAGGAGGTGTGCAAGATATGAGTAGGCGCGATGGTTGGCGGTCAGTCAATATTCGAGCCATTCTCATGTGGACGATGCATGACTTTCTGGGATTGGGAGAGTGCTCAGGTGAGCAGGCCTCCGTTCTCATTGGTAATATCTATAATTTATCTCATTCAATCAAGTATTCACTAGGTCGTGGTGTTTGAACAGGTTTGGTTACCTCAGGTTATCATGCATGTCCATTGTGCGGGCCACAGTTAGACTCCTGAAGGTCACGAACCATGAAGAAGATGGTATATCAAGGGCACGCCACTTTCTTGCCAGAGGATCATAAACTTAGGGAATGTTTCCTTGGACGACCTCCTACACATATGAACGCCGCAAGCTGGTACGAGCTGAAAATGATCCACGCGGAATCACATCCAAATGGAATGCAACAGTTCTCAGTTTTCTACGAGTTGCCATATTGGACCCACTTATAGGTCAACCACTTGTTGGATCCAATGCATATTTTCAAGAATGTGGGCAGCTTGCTATGGGACCACATCACAGGAAAGAGAGATACTATAGGGGCACGAATGGATTTGAAGGAGGTAGGTAAGATGGAGGCGCTTTGGCCGCAGTCAAGTGCTGATGGTCGCGTGCAGCTTCCTCGCGCTCCTTGGGTTTTTTCCATTAAAGAAGAGCGCATTGTGAAGCAAGTAATCAAGTCTATCCGCACTCCACGGGTATGATGCATTCTCTTAGGTCCACATTTTCTAAAGACGACCAATTATCGAGGCTAAAATCCCATGATTGGCATAAGATATGTTAGGTTTGTGCTGCGAATGGATTGTAATTAGCGTGGGCATTTTGCAATTTTAAAAGTGGCCATTATTCATAATGCTTTCTCATTTGTGGCAGTTTGTCCTACTGATCGCGATCGTAGGATGCCTTACTCCAGAAATTCGTGGGGCCATTTACAAGTTGTCGACTTTGGTGCAATGAGATCTAGAAAGATTTTAAGACGTCCTCTATTGAATCCGTGAGGCGGGGAGTAGTGGAGACGGTCTGTCTCTTTGAGAAATACCCGCCCACTAGCATGCTCACTATACAAATCCACCTTCTTGTGCATCTTGTGGACGAAGTGGAGATTGCTGGACCTGTCCATACGAGATGGATGTTCTTCCTGGAGCGCTTCATGAAAACCCTGAAAGGCTTTATGCGACAACGAGCTTGGCCAGAAGGTAGCATGGCCGAAGATTGGTTGGTGTCAGAGACATTAGTGCATATTTCAAAATGGCTATCAACGATGGAACCAGACAATGAAATGCTATGGATGCTGAAGGACGATGATAGACTGACTGGAGATGTGGTGGTTGGAAATGGGGTAGAAAAAAGAATGGATGCCTCAATGGAAGAGAAGGTGAATCGCTTTTGTATGTTGCACCATGCCTCCATGGAGACGTGGCTCGCCAAGTACCAGATTGCAAGGCAAGATCGAGAGGAAGCGCAAGCTGAATTCCGACGTAGTACGTGTCATCGACCGATTCAATATCCTGAAGGCATGGAGGAGATGCCGCGGTTTATGTCAACGCGATGATTGCATGGAGCCTTAACCGCAGCATCTCGCGAAGGGACAGAGGTCTCAATGGAGGAGTGGGAATTCTCGAGGGGATGTAGTCCAAAGGTGATTAGGGGTTTAGAATCTGTCGTATCTAAATTTTATATGTGACATCTAATTTGAGTATTTCAATGTACAGTACAAAATATATAGTGCAGCGTGGTCGCGCGGACGGCATTTTTGCATGGAGCGTATTGACAAAATGCGCTCCATAATGGACTGTGGTGTCATGGCAAGGTTTGAGCAAGAGAGTTGGTGACGAGCAACGGATCCAAACACGGTTGTGGATGAGATGGAGTATTTTGGGAACTTGCAAAGTATTATTACGGTGGATTACCGTAGCTTCTCCATGATATTATTCCATGTGCGGTAGTTCAAAGTGGCACTTGGAGGAGCTGGAGCAACTGTTCGACGAGGTCCATCTAGATTTCTGGAAATAGATTCTGAAAAAAAATGGACGGATTTGCACGACACCTTTGTGTTGTCGGCCCATTGTGAACAGGTGCATGGAGTCATTTGCTTGCTAATTATATTACGACATGGTTTATGTCACAATGGTTTGAACTTTTTTATACGTGTTTGTGAATAGGTAATCTTCTATCCAAACCACTAACAACCTCGATGGTGGTATGTTATACCTTCAACTCCCCGAAGTGCGAGAGTATATGATCAAAGCGATGTTCCGAGTATAGATGAAGATAATATGAAAATAGAGGGGTCGATATTGCAAGGGATGGAGGCCGTCGAAAGCTTGGAGCCAGCATCGGCTAACAATGATGGAAATACAGGAGTCCAAGAATTTTTTGAGAACGAGGCGGACTCATTATTTTGTGGTGACATGTCTATCGACCTTCGAGTGTATGCCGAGTTGTGTCAGGAGATTAACATGGGACCATAGGATACTTCATACTTGGAGCATCCACTTAATTCATTGACCAATCTCTTATAAAGGTACATAAGATATGCATTTTAAGAGAGATTTTTTAAAAATGATTTATATTACTCTGCTTTGTATGATTTAAATTGATTATTCTAACATCATTTTTTATCTGTGCAGGTGATATTTTCAGGATGAGTCGAGGGATGAGTGATGAGGAGTTGCAGGACATCTTCGCACGCATGTCTCCAGACCAGCTCGCGAGATTCAGAGAGATGGAAGACCAGGAGTTTTCTCGTTCTTCGTCAAGGTGCTTTGCTAGATTTGCTTCAGCGCGATCGGATGCTTCGGCTTCGAGCAAACGATCTCGACGCTCACAACTTGGGCCTGAGGGAGGGAGTGCATCGAGATCATGGGGATGCTGTTGTGGAGACACGGATGTGGTGTCTCCGTTTCATCGTTCAACTGGAGCTGCAACACCTCCAGGATTTGTCACACCTGTGGAGACGTCTACTCCAGTTACTCCGGCTTTTGTGCAGCCGCCAGCAGGCGCCACCCCTTTGGGTGCCACTCCGAGAGAGATTACCCCCATCGGTACACTAGATGTAGAGGGGTCTCCTGGATATGCTCAGGAGCGTGGACGCAGATGGGAGAGGACCCATCTTAGGTAGACTCCTAGGGGTTATGGATATCTGGTCGATAGTAGGTCAGGAGCCATCATCATGAATGATGAGGGGAGGAGGGTGATGGCTCGCATGAGAGAGTTGTGCCAACAAGTTTTTTGGCACAACCTCCTGGATCATTGGAAGAGCATAACGGAGGGGAGCAAGGACTACATAGTAGCATCCTTGCACGAGGAGTTTCCAGTGCCAGCCGCAATAGATCGATTCTCTATGGACTGGATGATGGATTGCATGCATGCATACATGTCACACAGACGATCTGATGCACGCAAGGCAATCAAGAGTGGGGCTGCAAAGCCCGAGTGGTTAGATGCAGACGACTGGCGCCGACTAAGGGAGGAGGCTACAGATTCTCCAAGATGTTGGAGTCAGTAGCGTGAGGCGGCGAGGGCACAACTGGAGACCAGAGTGGTCCATCATCTTGGGAGTGGAAGCCACAGGACATATTTGGAGGACTTTGTAAGTTTTTCTTTTGTTTTGCTTGTTTGTTTTTTTGAAATATTCTTTGTACTAACAATCATGTTTCTAACAGTTAGCATTTTGTTTTCTTTGCAGCACTCCATTACAAATCGCGATTCGGTAGGCTTTGAGACTCGATATGCAGAGAGGCACGGTCTCAATGCATTGATCCACCGATTGTATAGACGCGGCGGCCCTGTAAGTCACTCATATTTCTTGTCCATAGTTACCATGAGATATTTGAATGCATTATTGTATGGTGGATTGATGTGCTGTTTCTTTTTCTGCAGAGTCCGTTCGATGCTCCTTTACGGCGGGACGAGCTTTCGGGGGATGAGGATTTGTAGCTCGCCCTTGGATCCTTGGAGCTGACACACCTTTATTTTTTTGTCGCCTGATCTATGTAGACATTTTCTATGTATTAGTGATATCTTGTCATGATTGTACCAATCTCTTTTTATGCGATCATGTATTTATTTCATGTATTAGTTTTATGATTTTAGTATACATTATTTTTGTTTGCAAGCGCTTTGTATACAGTAGTGCAGAAACTATTTTGTATGGCTCTCATATAGCACACACAAAATTTTTTTTATCCCTGTTACTGTCGCTATTAGCGTCGCAAATTTTACTGCTCGTGTATGCCAATAGCGACGTTAATAACAATGTTGATAGCGACCTTTCTATGGCATCATTAATAACGACGCTTTTTGCGACAATGGGGACAATTTTTTTTGTTAGTATTTTCATCGCTTTAAACGTCGATATAAGATCTATATCTTGTAGTGAGTTGGATGTCTAAAGGGAGAAGGGCATGTATAAAAGTCAAAAAGTGAATGGATGAGCTCATTCTTGGCGTGTGTGTAAACCAGCTCTCTTCTTATTCTTTTTCTTGCTTCCTTCCGAATGCATGAGAGAGGAAGTGTGAAAAATAGAGTGTGTGAGTGTGTGAGAGTGAGGGACCGTGGAGAAGCTCTTTTTCTCCTTTATTACATTCTCTTGTCTTTCGCACATAGCTATGGGGCTTGGAGCTTGGGGATGGTGGATCTTGCTTGAGCTAGCATCTTAAATTATAGAGTCATTGAAGGATTCGAGAAGTAGGACTATAATAATCGGATTCAATGGTAATCTCACTACATCTTTGGGTGGGAGCGTGCATGACTATGTGATAGGTAGCTATTGCCACTCACTTGACTTGATAAGTGGTCCATAGGGTCTTACAAGGGATTGCTCTAGTAATAGTGACGATATTTTGGTTCCATAGACATGATCGAAAAATTCAAGCTCGAGTGCTTGCATGCTCCAAATCAAGCAACAGAGTAGGAGTTCGTCTCTAAAACGGTGCTTGGTTTGGATAGGAAACAAGGAAGTCAGAGGGTATTAGATCCCCTTTGCTTGATAGTTTACATGCTTGAAGATTTAGGAGCATTAGTTAGATCAATAGTATATTTTTTTTCATTAGTAGGATGCATTAAGTTTGGAAAATAAGAAAAAAAAGAAGAAGGAAAAGATAGGACTTTGTAACAACCAGGAAAGAAGTGAACAGAGAAAGGAGGAAAAACAATTTTGAATATCTAGGAAGGAAAATAGATAGTAAGGGAAGAAAGAGAAGAAGAGAGAGAGCAAAAAAAAGGGGGGAATAGCTCATTTGAGTTTGTGAGAGATTGAGAGACAGAGAGTAGTAGGCCAAAGGAGCAACAGAGATTCATGTGTCTTTGCCCTCGGTGGTTCTAGGTATGATTAGAACCCTCATTGCAAAGTGATGAATGTGAACAGGATCATAGTTAGTCATGTGTATGGTTGAGTGAATCACTACTATCATTTTTTTGTCATTCAATGTGTCTTTTTCATTGCCTTGATGGTGTCCCTAGGCCTCGAATGGTCGAATCCGCACCGGCTCTTGGATGTTCGAGTCACCTTAGTCCCAGTCAAATTCGGACACTCGAACTCAAACAGTTCCACTCAGACACTTAAACGAAAAATTCAACTCAGTCTCGGATGGTTCAGTCACTTCAGCCCACTCGGACACTTAAGAAAGTCTACTCGGAGAGTTTGACCATTCGAACAAGCTAAAACCACCACTCAGATGGTCAAGTATCGGACTCAAATGCTCATAGACTTGCAGTTCAGACATCCAAATTAGAAGATTACTAATACCATAACACTCTAGTTAGATCCGAGACCTGGGTGCATGACCCAATCTGGATCCCAAACATGCAAGCATATTGAGCAACAGAGCTTATCAACACAGAATTCACACCAACATGCCCAATAATTTTGACCAAGTCACTTAATCACTCATAGCTTGCTACCCAGTGGAGATAGTATTTGACACCAGCATCCCAGCTTTCCAATGACTCTTGTGAGGTTTTTTTGAGAACCTGCTCAAAACACCAATAAAAATTTTGATATATGGTCAAGTGTTACACAAGTAGATCTAGACTGCCAACCAACCTCTTGTACCTCCCAACCTCTTGTATCTGGTCTGGTGTTACATAAGGAGAAGGCAAACAGACCAAGGAGGTGTCAGAGGATAGAGGAGCAAAGAAGGGCTTCTAGTCACATAGTCAATATGGCTTTAATGGTTGAGATTATGAGAGAAGTAAAGGATCCAACTCACTTAGAAGAAGAACTTGCAAATCTAGCATGGAAGATGGTAATGCAAGCCGAGTATGATAGCATTATGAAGAATTATACTTGGGAGCTAGTGGATCTAGAATGTAAAGTACAAGACTGATGGTACCTGAGAAAAGTACAAAGCTAGACTGGTTGCACATGAATTTTCACAAGTTGAAGGGTTTGATTTTCAAGAGTCATTTGCTCCAACTGCTAGAATGATCACTATTTGCACAGTACTTGCAGTGGCCACCCACAAGCAATGGCCAGTTTACCAAATGGATGTTAAGTCAGTGTTCTTAAATGGTGACCTCAAGGAGGAGGTGTACGTGGCTTAGCCACTAGGGTTTGAGGTCCCCCCATCCTGAGAACAAAGTGTGTAAGTTGAAGAAGACATTGTATGGGTTGAAGCAATCCCCCAGAGCATGGTACCAGCAGATAGATAAGCTATTTTTAAACTTAAAATTCAAAAGATGTGCCTCATATGCTAACTTATATGTTTACAAGGATGGTGAAAAGTATGTAGTGATTGTCCTATATGTGGATGACCTTCTTATTATAGGTAACTATGAAGATATGATCAACCAAACTCGAAAAGCTTTGAGTTTTGAGTTTGAAATAACACACTTGGACTTGCTACACTATTTTTTGGGGATTAAATTCTGGCAAGTGCCAGGAAAGATCTTCATCTCTCAAAAGAAGTATGCATGGGAGATGCTAAAGGCATTTGGCATGACATAGTGCAAGAAGATAGCTACACCTATGGAGGTGAATGCAAAGTTATCCATTGAGGATACATTAGCACTAGCAGACTAGGAGGTATAGAAGGTTGGTCAGCAATCTGTGATCTACTTGTGTAACACCAGACTAGATACAGGAGGTTGGAAGATAGAGGGGGTTGGTCGACAGTCTAGATCTACTTGTGTAACACTAGACAAATATCAGTTTTGATGTTGGTTTTTTGAGCAAGCTCTCAAACAAACCTCATGAGAGTCATTCCAAAGCTAGGATGCAGGTACTCAAATACTTGAAGGAAAATCTTGACTATGATATCACATACAATTCTAAAACTTCTCTTATGGGGAATTATGACTTAGATTGGGCACGAGACAGTGATTCCATGAAGTTAGTTTCTGGTTATTGTTTCTCTTTGGGTTCAGGAGTTTTCTCTTGGATTAGTAAGAAGCAGCCAATAGTGGCATTGTCTTCTACCGAAGTAGAGTACAAGATAGCTTGTTTTGTTGCATGTGAAGCAGTAGTATGGTTGAGAAGGATCCTATGGCATATGAGAGTGCAGGATAAAGAACCAATTCAGTTGAGATGTGACAATCACATGTGCATTTTTATTTCCAAAAGTTTAGTATTTCATGTGTGCAACAAACATATAGAGATCCAGTATCACTATGTGTGAGTTGATTGAGGATGGGATAGTGGAACCAGTCTACTATCCAACAAAGGAGAATGGAGCAAATATCTTCAACAAAACACTTACGAAGGATTTGTCTCGAGTTCATCATCAAAGACTCTGACATTGGGCCGAGGAGATAGTTCACCTGCAAGTGGGACATTGAGGGGGGGTGTTAGATATACTCAATGCCTCACCCTCATAAGGTGCCACCAATGATCCATGGTGCTCAAAGTTGTAAGGTCCCCCATTATGAGGAGAAGCCACATGCATGTGAGCTCAAATATTGGTTAAGTCCTAACTTGTATGTTAGATGAGGTCTATGTGATGGGATGGCAAAAAGGTGACCATTGTGGCTCTAATATTTGGGTTAGATCCAGTAGTTAAGCTGGTTGCAACTCAAGACACATTGCATCGAGTTGCAAGACAAGGGAGTTACCAGGGGCCCTAGCCTATGGTAAAGGGAATATTCCAAGGAATATTTCCTAGCCAACTAGTGGAGGTGCATATGGAAGGTCAATAGAAACATGTGCATATGGAAGGTCATCCATCATGACCCCCTTGACAAGCTATAAAAGCTAAACCCCTTCAGAGCCATCAATCATCTATCTTTCACCCAGTCAGAGTTATTCTAGATGGCCTTAATATTTTCACCTATCTTTGTTACTCGATGCCCCACGCTCATAAGGTGCCACTAATGATCCATGGTGCTCAAAGTTGTAAGGCCCCCATTATGAGGAGAAGACAAATGTGAGCACGGACATTGGTTGAGTCCTAACTTGTATATCAGATGAAGTCTATGTGACCGGATGGCAAAAAGGTAACCATTTTGGGTCTAATCTTTGGATTGGACTGAGTAGTTAAGCTAGTAGCAACTCGAGGCACATTGCATCAATTTGCGGGGTAGGGAGTTAAAAGGGGCCCCTATTTTGGGGTCTGGGGGCCACGAAAGCAGCCGCTAGCTGGGGGGGTCCCAAGGGGGCCAGGGCCCCCCTGATGCGGGTCTGGGGGCAATGCCCCCGGCTTGACGGTAAAGGAAATATTCTCTAGCCAACTAGTGGAGGCTTATATGGTAGATAGGTCATGTCAACCTAGCCATCTTCACAGGCTATAAAAGATAAACCCCTTCACAGCCATCAATCATCTATCTTTCACCCAATCAGAGTTGTTCTAGCAAGCCTTAAGATCTTCACCTATCTTCTGTCTAGATCGTCATCTAAGCTTCACAGTGAAAGCACACGGTGGACAGAGCCATCTCTGTATCAGTTGTTTGGAGCTAAAGAAATTTTCTAATTCTCCTCTTATCTTTTGTGTACTCTCTATCTCTATCTCTTTCTCAGATTCTGTTCACTGTGCCGTGTAATTTTTACAATCTTTTGTCTAGATCTCCATCTACTAAGCTTCATAGTGGAAGCAGACACGTGGACACATTACATCGAGTTGCAAGACAAGGGAGTTATTAGGGGCCCTAGCCTATGGTAAAGGGAATATTCTAAGGAATATTTACTAGCTAACTAGTGGAGGTGCATATGGAAGGTCAATAGAAACATGTGCATATGGAAGGTCATCCATCATGACCCCCTTGACAAGCTATAAAAGCTAAACTCCCTCAGAGCCATCAATCATCTATCTTTAAGTCAGAGTTATTCTAGATGGCCTTAAGATTTTCACCTATCTTTGTTACTCGATGCCCCACCCTCATAACGTGCCACCAATGATCCATGGTGCTCAAAGTTGTAAGGCCCCCATTATGAGGAGAAGACAAATGTGAGCCTGGACATTGGTTGAGTCCTAACTTGTATATCAGATGAAGTCTATGTGACCGGATGGCAAAAAGGTAACCATTTTGGGTCTAATCTTTGGGTTGGACTGAGTAGTTAAGCTAGTAGCAACTCGAGGCACATTGCATCAATTTTCGTGGTAAGGGAGTTAAAAGGGGCCCCTATTTTGGGGTCTGGGAGCCATGAAAGCGGCCCCTAGCTGGGGGGGTCCCAAGGGGGCCAAGGCCCCCCCTGGTGCGGGTCCGGGGGCAATGCCCCCGGCTTGACGGTAAAGGAAATATTCTCTAGCCAACTAATGGAGGCTCATATGGTAGATAGGTCATGCCGACCTAGCCATCTTCACAGGCTATAAAAGATAAACCCCTTCACAACCATCAATCATCTATCTTTCACCCAGTCAGAGTTGTTCCAGCTAGCCTTAAGATCTTCACCTATCTTCTGTCTAGATCGTCATCTAAGCTTCACAGTGAAAGCACACGGTGGACAGAGCCATCTCTGTATCAGTTGTTTGGAGCTAAAGAAATTTTCTAATTCTCCTCTTATCTTTTGTGTACTCTCTATCTCTATCTCTTTCTTAGATTCTATTCACTGCCGTGTAATTTTTACAATCTTTTGTCTAGATCTCCATCTACTAAGCTTCATAGTGGAAGCAGACAGGTGGACAGAGCCATCTTTGTATTAGTTGTTTGGACCTAAAGAAAATTTTTATTTTCCTTTTATCTGTTGTGTACTCTCTATCTCTTTCTCAAATTCTGTTTGTTGCGGCGTGTAATTTTTACACACATTTCACCTTCTCTCCCCTCTTGGAATAATGACAATCATTCCCAGGATTGGAGAATGAAGGAATAAGGGCATTTGGCATGCTCTTGATGGGCTCTAGTGTTTCAAGAGCCAATCATAGAAGTGTGAGTTATACTCCAATGTAGCTTGGTGGTCCATATCTTGTGGATGCATGCCCATATGTGTGATATAGGTCAAGACATTCGTCAAGAGATCACGTGAATTCTTTCTACTAGCAATATGAAGTTTTTCTTCTATATCAAGATCATATCTAAGTATGGATTCAACATGATATTGTCCTCTAATGGTCTATTTCATATCAAGGTCAATATTCTAAACAAAGTTGGGGCTACATAGATGAAGTCATATTCAAAAGTCTTGATGGTTCATTGTTGTTCTGCATTGGTCATGATTTGGCACCCCTCTTATTCCCATTGGTTGCAAAGAGCATAGCATTTTCATAGGAAATTAGATTTGGATTCAATTAGCTTTTCAGCTCATCTGATTCATCGGGCAACATTGGAATTTTACTCTTTTTGAAGGGCATGATTAGCCACCCACCATTGGTTTAAGGCTTTTTCTTCAAAAAGTTCAGTGGCAATCAACTCCTCTAGAATTGTGGAAGTTTTTTTTTGTGAATATGAATTCAAATTCCTCCCAAGAACAAGGCATGGAGCAAACCTCATTTTCTATGTGTTCTTCAAGTAGTAGGGCTCGGTCCAAGTGTTCATAGCTTCTAGCAAATAATGTGAAAGTTGAGTCCAGTCATTTGATACAAGTCATTAAGTCATCTCTCGTGTTCATAGCCATATCGAATGCCAATTTGAGAATTAATCGGCATTAATAAGATGGTTTAAGACCTATAGATGATTAGTTTTTCTGAAGCCCCAAGAGGAACACCAAGAAAATGAGGATTATACTACAAGAAAATCTATCTTGTATCATCAACAAACATCTTTTTCATATTTGATATGTCAACAACAAGGAAAAGAACACCAAGAACAATAAATCTTCACGCAGCTTCATAGAAACAATTCTCCCATGGCTTTAACTTGAACCAAATTGATTATGATCTTCATAATCTTCATTCAATTCTTTAAGAAACCACAAAGACACAAGATAATATACCACTTTGAATGGAAATCATCACATAATATTCTTCTTCAAAGGTTTCATAACTTTCTCTCACAATTTCTCACTCATAGATACATTGTTTTTCATAGAATTTGGCTCTCTCTCTCTCTCTCTCTCTCTCTCTCTCTCTCTCTCTCTCTCTCTCTCTCTCTCTCTCTCTCTCTCTCTCTCTCTCTCTCTCTCTCTCTCTCTCTCTCTCTCTCTCTCTCATATATGATATCTCTCAATTTTACAATGAGATCATCAAGAATAATCATTCATAACCCCAATTAGGTCATGGATACCCCTTCCAAGAGGTATTTCTAGTATGAAAATTTACTAAGACTACTACAGTGTCCCCAGAGAGCTCACTATTATCACTTCACTTCAGTCTTTACTTCAAGTCTTCAATAGCTACATCTTAGAGCTAATTTCAACTTATATTCATCCCTTCAAAAGATTGGAAAACTTTTCCAAGCTTCACATCTATCCATCATCACTTTTACAGAGACATTTAGAACATAGCAGAACAAAAAAAACATCTCTACAGACACTCAACAGAGGGTCAATAGAAGGCATCAAAAAGCTTTTAGCTCGACTTAAATCATTCCAAACTATCAAGAATCAATCAAAAAGCTTCCAAAAACTCTCATCATTCATCAATCATCACTCCAACCCTTCATACATAAGAAAAGGAAAGCAAAACACTCAAACAGGCACATTCAGACATTAATAGAACATCAACAGAACATGTCAGAACATAATTTCTCCACTATAAAACATCATGAGCTTTCAAAACATAGTCAACCTCATCCAAAAAACTCCCAAACGCTACCAAAATAAATAAACATCATGAAAAATCCATAAAAAATCAACCATTCAGTCCACAAAAACAACAAAAATCAAGCAAAAAATCAAGTCATTTCAACCCTTAATATATCCCCACACTTAATTAGGGAGCGCCCTCACGACCTAGGAAAAAGAGGATATAAGTTCAAAATAACTCTATCTTCTTTAGTATCTTCAATAAATACCATCCAGCCACGATCCCATCTTATAACATGTATCTAATAAAGAATACAACGAAAGGAAAACACCTTTATCTATTATCATAACTTAAAAAGATAAAAGCATAACAAATTGTTAAAGGATATAAGAGGTTTGTTATCTTCCATCAAAAGCATCCATCCTGTGGATAAAATCTCGAACTACCATTAATCATGTTTTCAATCAGCTTTATCTTCATCTTCAACTCCACTCAAGAGGGATAAAATACAACATATACACCATAAAACATATACTCAACTCACATGGACACTAAACAATGTAGTCTAAATGGCACATGCTCCCAAAAACTGGAGTGCAAGGAGAAATATTTTCATTGAAAAATATCAATACATCCAAGAGAGTGTCCATAGGCTATGCAGGATGAATATATTTTTTCTTGAACTTCATACTTAGCATGAGACGTTCCCTGACTCTTGTTCTCATCCACAAAATATAGAGGCACATTTTGAAGAAATTGTAAGCAACACATCCTTTCCAACATGATAATGAACCAAGTAGGAAAAGCTCGTGCAAAATAATATAGAACATCCATCTGAGCAACAATCACATCCTCATTTGGATTAATCATAAAGTTCAGAATACTCTTTCTAGTAATCAAGTGAGACTGTTGATGCATAAAAGCAAGATACCAGCAAAAATTAGATGCCAAGCATACCAAAGTATCCTTAGAAGAAGCATTTCCTTTAGCAAATTTCAAATAAGAATTGGAACATTGCACCGAAGTGTCCCAAGAACCAGGAATGATCGGCCAATTAAACACTGGTCGTATCAAAGAATCATTCAATGTTCATTGCCATCGATGGCGGATATCACTATTATACCCAAGAGTATCCATCACACTGACTAGGGAGGATGATTAATATACTTTTATGGAGATGGTAAATGGATAATATGAGAACACTGAAGAGGGGGGTAAGATGAATCATAGAATGAAGATATCTAAAGAGATAATGAGGGTGAAAAAGAATGGAAAGATAATAGGAATTTTTGAAGGGATTCTACTGGAAAGAGAGAAGGAATAGGTTCAACAACATAAGTAGTTTCAATAGGAGTAGGCAAGGATATAGGATTATGGGCATGTAGTAAAAACTAGAATGTGAGGGAAAACTATAGGAGTAAAAGATAAAATAGGGATACTATCTAGATTAGATTGGAGAATGGCAATATAAAAGGGTAATCAATAGGAGATTAAGGAATACGATAGGATATCATGAGGATCATAAGGAAAATAGAACAACAAAAATCAAAGGCTAAGAAGAACTCTTCATTGAATAAAGGATTATTAGCAATATGGTTTAACTATTGATATCTCAAGGGCTGAACATGAGACTTGTGAAATACACTTTGTCGATGGCAACAATCCAGAGCATTATCCTCCAAAGGAGGATGCCAAGCATAGCCTTTACACCATAATGTTTGCTGAAGATAAGTTTTCAAGCCATCCACCATATTCATTTCAGCTAAATGGATAAACATAATTTCCTGTAAAATCACATCTCCTACATAAAATTGCATATCCTCTTTATCAGGGATGTGCAAATCTCCTCAAAGATACATAAAAGATAAGAGTTGAGCTTCATGAAAGATCAAATAATCAAGAACTCTATCAAATACTGCTTTAAGTAAATCTATTGACACATATTTAGCTACCCATCCTCTAGAGGTTCTAAATCCACATTACTCAAAGAGATATACAACGCAAAGCATTGCTATTGATATTGAATCCAAAAGGATGATGGAGGTGACACCAATTCAACATAGTGGGAAAAATCCTCCTCAACACAATTTATGTGCTACTGAAAGGTGTTCTACCTTTGCAAAAAATCCATCACACAATTTAGCCTTTTAGTACAAATGATCTAGTTCTTCCTTAGACAACAACGAAGACATTATAGGAGCTGGAGAAGAAACATAAAGAGTGGCAACTTTCTGATTAACTTCTTCAATAAAATTCTTTTGCGACTCTATAGTCTCTTGAGAATGCTACAATTAGCCCTCACAAACACCAAGTTGCGAGCTGATTCAATCATTTCCCTAAGGGCAACATCCTTCTCTTTGATTAAGGACACATTTTCTTCCTCTAAAGTAGCAACCTTGGCTTCTAACTCCTTAATCATGGGCTGCTATGAATCCATCAAAGTCATAGCTACCGTCATTTGGCTATGGATATCACCTAAAGCAGTCTTTTCCAAGGCTAAATCTACGAGAGCTTTACTAAGCTAACTCGTCAAAGAATCCACCTTATCTTGCAATGAAGTATACACTCCCCTATAAATGGTTTGAAGACATGAGTCATGGAGGTCTCCAAAGCATTTTAAACACCCGAAACTAGTTGTGACAGCATAGATCAAGAAAGGATGGTTTGTAATGAAGAAAGAATCCATGGATCCAGTTGTCCTTCCCTTTATACAGCAAAAAGATTAGTACATGATAGGAATGAGGGAAGGGAGCTATGAGACACTTTAGGAATTGGAATCTGTGTCACAAAGGTTGGAATATGTAGAGGATCAGAAGGACCCTGTATGTGGCGCTTCTTTCAAATGAATCTGGTAGGGGGTTCATCTACTAGATCAAAATGGACTTCCATAGGAAGAGAAGGAACACGTGGAGGAGACTATTGTGGATGGGGAACATGATCAAGCGGTGGAATGTCACATGGGGGAGGTGCCAAATGAATGATTTTCTGTAGGAAAACTCCATAGGATACATTACTGAGTTGACATTTCATGACTCGTTGAAAATGTTGATCCATCTTGGCCAACATAAAGGTTTTCCAATTAAGTTTAACCCGTTCTAGGATTGTGACAAAGGCTATGAAGAGTTCTTTGGACAAACACTTTGAAGCAGGCTTGCCTAACATGAATCGGTCCTAGAGGCATTGGCATAATTGTTTCCATAACAGAGAGGTACTATGGGCCACTAATACTCCTGAACTAGTAATAACTTTATGTGCTACCAAAGAAGTAGAGGTTTCCTTCTGAAACAAGGCAAGGATCTCCGTAGTGGATATAATTGATTGCCATTAGGCATAAGAAAAGCAGCAAAAGGCATGAGTAAGGCCTCATTGACAATAACAGGAGATCGAAGAATTGATGGCCATAAACCAAGCATGATTACTTCTTGTAAGTCTTCAAGAAAGAATGACAAAGCTTTGCATCCACTGGAGGGAACTTCAAGGCCACAAAAAGATGAAGGCAACCTTTCGAATACATTTAGCATCCAAAATAAGGGAATAGTCATGAACTGGTAATGATATATGCTAGATAACAAGTGGAGGAGTGGAATAAGATGCCATTTAGACCACAGTAGAGTATCCACACACATAGAACCAGGGAAAGAGGAAGGATTCCTGCAAAACCCACACATAATACCACTAAGTAGATAATAAGGGAAACAAAAATAGTAACAACAAGATATTGACTGCAGACTCAACCAGACCTTCCCAAGCAAGCATTTCATATCCTACGAAAAATTTGACATGACCTACGCACATGGTGTCCGAAAGCTTCATGCAATGCAAACATTCAAGCACCCATAAACCTTATGATCAAGCACTCAAAAGGAAATAAAATTTCACGCATTCCATATACCAAACATAATACACAAATCAAGATGAAACCACCATAGACTATGACCATCAATAAATATGGACAAACAATATCTTATATTTGACCATGAAAAATCCCAATCCCCGTAAACGTAAGGCATATGCCTAGAGTACAGTGAAGTGGGTGAGTGAAAAATATACGATTCATTTTATTAGATGATCAATTAAGCTCAGTTCATTATTAAAATAATCCACCAATACATGATGAGTCATTTGCATAGCCCAATCCCAACAACTCATATTAACTTGACTAGACTAGGGGGTCTCTACAAATGCAAATCATTTTTAGAAAATTACATGATCTTTGGTGCCAAGCACATGCACTTTGGAAGCTTCATTATTATTAATTATAAATTAGTTGTATATATAGTGCGTGTGCACATGCACATGTGAATAAATTTTACGTTACCAAATTAAGTGAGTTATGGTGCAATTGTGCTTGCGCAACAGCGGGGTTCCTTTTATAAGTTAATAGCCTATTTATTTAATTTAAAAATTGAAAAGTGCATTTGTTAAATTTTTGGGTATAACGGACAGTTAATTTTTATTACAATTACTTGTGTGTGTCGGTGCATGTGAAGGAGGGAAAGAGAAAAACCTAGCGTGGTGTGGACACCCACAAGATATGTTGTGCAAAATCCCATTTGTAAACAATCCAAAAGATAGTAAAATCCTTGTACACAACCAACAAGGTGACCATGGAGAAGTCAGCCTCCTAACATTTATAAAAAACCACATCCTAGTATAAAAATGAATGGGGAAAAAAGAGAGTTTTGTATTTAGGTAATTATATATTAGGTTTGCATGTTTTTTTAATTTTATTTTTTAAAAAAGATTTTTATTTATGCATTTTAAGTTGGGTTTGGTTTTGTTGTCCTTTTTTTTTTGTTGATTTGGGTGTTTGTGTTTTTTCTTTTTGTGAATAAATGAATATGAGTATCCACATGGCAACAAATATTAGGAATATAAAATAAATATAGTTGATATGTTTTAAGGCATGAAAACAGCCATTTGGAAAATTTTCGCAATGTCTTTTTGTTGAAGTTATTTTCTTTTCAAATAAAGCATTTCGAATATGTTTACTAATTTTTATGTAATTTTAACAAGTCAAAATCATAATGGAAATGTAATGGTAAAATTTTTATTAATTTTCAATTTTTTTCAAAATTTATATGACATATTAAAGGTTTGTGATTTTTTGCCATTTTTATTTAATATTATAATAAATTTTTAAATTTTATATTAGCATTTTCTATTAATATGAAGTATTACAAAATTTTCAAAAGATTACAATTTTTTTCTATGATTTTTTGGGTAATTTTTTGCATTTTAATTGAATTTTTATGGATTTTAGACATATTTTTGTAATGTTTTTATGGTTTGTTGTCAAAAATTAAAAAGGCGGGAAATATGGTACATGATCACAAACAACATGGACTACGCATGAACAGCTACAAGCTCGTCACCACATAGACAAAACCACACGTGCGTCCTCACACATAAACGACGACGATCCCAAACACGCATAACGACTCCAAAACCCCTCTTACAAACAAACCTTAGGGGATCACATACCAACGAGATGGGAAAAACCTGTGGTGATTACGTGGTTTTGTTGTTTCAAGTTTTGGTTTTTTTTATAAAAGGGGGTTGGTTTTTAAAAGTTGTTATTTTTCTTTTTTGGTTTGTCTTTTTTTTTTTTTTAAAGATGTGGGTTGGGTGTGTGTGTAAAAAATTTTTTAATGTGTGCTTTTTTTTAAAAAGAAAGTAAAGTAGATTAAAATGGGGGTTACCTGATGGAGGGTGGGCGGCTTGGAGATTTTTTTTGGGGGGGGGGGGGGGGGCGCCTTGTGGTTGGGTGGGCAGCCGCTTTGGGAAGGAGGAGTGGCAGGAGAGAATGGCCGATCACGGGGGGCGGCACAGGAAAGGAAGGCCATCTGTCAGGGCAAGGCGAGGCGCGGTGGGCGGCACAGGTCCGAGGGAGGCGGCACGTCGGCGGGTAGGGTGGTTGATGGCGGCATGGGAGTGGAGAGGAGGGAGACGACAACAACGGCGAGGGTGGAGAGGAGGGAGGTTGATGACGGCGGGAGAAGGAGGAGGCCAGCGGCGTAGAAGGAGGAGATTAATAGCGCATCAAGGAGGAGCGACCAAGGGAGAAGAGGGGGAGGATGAGAGATGGAGGAGGACAAAAGAGAGAGAAGGGGAAGGGGGAAAGAGGGGACGGGGTTGGGGGGCACGTGGGAAGGGGGGTCGTATTAGGGGCGGGGGTCACTAGGAGAGGCAGGGGGTATAGTAAAGGGGGGGTGGAAATGGAGTGGGGGGATCATATTAGGGGCGGGGGTATCAAATGGGGGGGGCGGGAATGTTGTGGGGGGTATTTGCGTTTTTTATTTGTTTTAAGACAACCATCGTCTCTCTCATCCCGTGTGTGTGCGTGGGGCAAGGGTAAAAAAATTTGTGTTATTGGGACTAAGAGGGCGTCTCACGTACATGCATAGGTGGAGGACGGCATGACAGATGCATCAACTTGCATCAGAAGACATAAACAAGGACGTTCATGTCCAAATACGTGGAATATCGGAACGAAAACTCATAGAAAAAAAAAATCTAAAAATTTTGACCATTGAAATGAAGCGTGGAAAGAAGAAAAAGTGTGCAGAATGATGTGACAGACATGCTTGTCAAATGAGAGCATAGTTTCGACATGGATAGGACTCATTCGCATGGGAAGAATAAAAAAATTGCACTCGAAATGGAAAATAAAAATTAATATGGAGAGATATGTCATGCAAAACCCAGCAAGATGGAAACAAAAAAGGTCGGCACTAAGGATTCAGATAGGATGGGTAAGGTAGAATGCACGTTCGAGGGTGGTAGAGCGTGTTCACATGGGAAAAACAACAAAAACACATATAAAAACAGAGTCAAGAATTAAGATGAGAAAATCCGTGCATCAAAAAGGAGTGCAAAAAAAAGAGAAAATGTCCAAAGAAGCTTGTGGGAGAGGTTTGTCAGGTCAAAATGTGGTTTTGATTGCATTTGGAGGTGTTTACATGGAAAATTTAGGAAAAACAAGTATGAAAACCTACTGAAAAATTAATAAAATAAAATTGGTAGGCCAAAACAGGAGGGAGGAAAAAAAAAGTATACAAGGGAGCAATGTAGATGGGGCCGTCAAATCGGAATTGAATTCCAAGGTGGCTAAGGCATGTTTGCATGGAAAAACAGTCAAAAAGGCACATGAGAATTCTCGAAAGGACAAAAAATTTAATAATGGAAAAATGAGACATTGGAATGATGGGCAGTAAAAAGGAAAAATTTCCACGGAAGGTGTAGGTTAAGGTTATATCAAAAGATCGCAATTCCAAAGCAAAAAAGACCCATTCGCATAGAAATACGTGAATTTGATAGAAAATTCTTTAACAATTAATAAGTCATGATTCGTGGCCCAAAACTGAGGGTGGTTAAAAGGAAAAGTGGCCATTTCAAAGTAACAAACATGCCTATAAGGCCAGATGTTTATTTTAGGAAACATAGGATGCATTCTTATGGAAAAGCGGCAAAACAAAGGAGAAGGCCAAAAGGACAAGGAACAACCCCAAGATGGGGTGAAAATGGGACTGATGGGTTGAAAAGGAACCCCCTCACTAAAAATTAGGATATGGTATGCTTAAGTCATCTCATAGGGTGGTTTCTATAATGGCATGCAAAGCAGACATGTAGGGATGTGTCCGCATACTTAAAACCTTAATAGATCCGATTAACTACGCAAAAGGGGCCTTACACTTGACCACAACTCATACACATACATCCCCACACTTAAAACATGACCGACTCTTGAAATCAAAAGGGGTAGGGTTAGAAAAACTTGCCCCAAGTTGCCATTCACCTACCAACTCCTCTCTGCACTTCCTAAGTAACTAATCCTCTAGCTCCCTTCCCCTACTTCCCACTGAGTTCTTACCACCTCTTAGAGCATTTCAACTCATGTTCTACACTTTCTTAACTAATCGATCCTCTTTGTGTGGGTCTAACTACACTACATTCCTATATAAAATTTTACAATTATCGTCACCAATCTTAACTCCCTATTTTCCTTGGTCTCTCAATGGATCCCAAGTCTTTTAACTTTTTAATTTTCCTCCCCTTCTCCATAGTGATCCACATAGCCTCCTTGAAGGTATCAGGTCCTTTGGTCTCTAATTTGGTCCTTCATTCTCCCTAAAACATGTTCAACTTTCAACATTGTTGGTGGTCTTTCTCCTTCTTTCAAAAAACTATTCCATCTATTGAGCATCTATTCCACCATCAAGTGAACTCAAGGCAAAGAAATAACTGGAATGATAATCTTTCTTCTAACAAAGCTCTATTTTTCACCAATTTTCTCGAGAAGTCTAAGTCTCCCTAAAATACTTGAGGAAAGCTTGCTTGATCACCTCATGCAGGTATCACTCATTATCCTCTACCCAATTCTGCCATTTGTTTAATGGTCAGTACTTTAAAATCTAAAGTTTCAAAGTTGGATCAATTATCATTTGCACTATGCATGCCAAACTGAAGTTTTTCTATAAAGCATTGATAGCTTTCAATCCTTGTCCCTTGGAACTCTAGAAAAGAATTGACCATTTTTTCTTCAATCAATGGTCACAACCAAATAGTGCAAGTCCATTTAGCACTCCTCAATAGGGGCTCTATAAAATATGTATGAGTGGTGGACAATGAAAATGTGATTCAAAACCTAGCATTGTAAGATAAAGAACTGCTAGTAAATGGTGTGAACTTGACTTATCAACCTAAAAAATGGGCAAATATGTTCGACCAAATACAAGAGAAATAACAATACAACAATCTCTATTTCCTCAAGTAACTTAAAAGAATGAGCATAAACAAAATGCATACTAGAATATCTCAAGTTTGTTTGTGCAAGCTCAATAACTATGGAAAATGTGTGCAAAACATGGCATATGTAGTTGTAGATTCACATGTCATTTCAAATGCAAAACTTTAGCATGCATGTTTTGGTAATCTAAGTTTTTCTTATTTTCTATGCCCATGGAAATACGATATGGTGTCTTCATTGCCTACTCCTAAGGCACCTATAAAACACATTTTTAAGGGTTGTATATGCGATAAAATGTAGCATACTTCCTTTACAAAAGATGATTCATTTGAGAGTTGTTTGCATACTACAACTTGTACATAGTGATGTTTGTGGTCCAAAGTAAACACTATATTTTTGAAACTACCTTTATTTCATGACTTTCATTGATTATTACTTTATTTTTGCATGGTTATATGGTTCCAAAGGTAATTCCAAATTGTTTTTGTGCTTATAACCCTTGGGTAAGTTACTCATGAATATGTGTGTACATCACGTGCATTCAAAATAAGCTATTTTTAAAATACCATTTTTATACATTTTTTACATATAGAAAGGTGTAACATAAAGGTTTTATTTACATATTGAATAGAAAAGGATTATTTTTTATTTAGAAAAAATTCACAAATAATTATATTTATAAATAGGCCTTGAACATACATGATGTAGGGGATATACATATAGTAACTTCCCCAAGTTATAACCATGGTTGAATAGTTCTCTAAATAGGTGTGATAAGATTTTCTATGCCTAAAGCATGGTAGAGTTACTAGTGTTAATTTGCTAAAGGTCTTGTATTTTTCCCATTATCTTTAATCTCACTAGCTTCTTGCATGTCTTTTAATCACCTCCTTCTATGAATTGGCATAAATATAAATTGCTTTGATGATGATGAACAACTTGCTCAAACACTCATGATTTTTGAAGATATACAACCAAGAATCAATGCTACACAAGTCAAATACACAATAAACATAAAAGGATATAAATGTATCCAAGATTCTCATGGCTAGCTTAGCTAGAGTGATTGTATCCTATTCAACCATGCAAGAGATAGTTACTTAATTAAATCAATCATTTATTATTAACCTCACCCATCAATCAAATGTGAAACTAATGATCCACTCCTCCCACCCAATCTCCTAGTTGCTCAAAGAAAAAAGTCCACCAATTTGATGATGACCAAAATGAATAGCCCTTTGTTACAATTGATGGATCCCTTCACATCTCTCCATTCACCTTTCAACCTTACCATCTTAACTCAACCTTCCTATTCAAGTGGAATATTTTTCCAAATGTACATGTGCAAGGAAACTATGTGCTCATTGAATGGTGTGCCCTCAATGTCCTTGTGCAATCTAAGTTTTACTGCATATGGTTGCAACAAGCCTCATGCCTTATAGTGATCAACTACGATGCAACATGTGTAAACCCTATCCTTGGAATAGATTTGATATTGAATTCAATGGGAGATGACCCTCAAGTGTAGTGACATGACAATGATTGCAAGTGATGATAAATGTGAATCCGTGACCCATGAATGTGCAAGGAAAGGTTTTGAAAATGTACTTGATCTATGACAATTACAACTCTAATCATGATCTTTGAATAACTTGCTAAACAAACGCACCCTTGGCCAATAAGTTAATGTGTGTTATGCAAAGACAAATCAAAACCATCACTAACATTATAGTTAAAGTACACACAATAAAAATCCATAACAAAAAGGCAAAGTAATCAACCATGTACATAACAATAATGCCAAATCCTAACAACTACATGTAGTACTAGGGGTTTTCTTATTTTGTGACAATGCCTAATAATGCATGCTTACTATGTATTTGGTCTAAATGTCCTCTTTTTTGTTTTGAGAATGCCTAGATTTGACATAGAGGATGTTTCAAAATATGTTTAAAAATACTTACATAACTAATAATTTTTTTCATTTATAAATGCATTTTAAGTGTGTGCAATATACTTTTTATTGTCCACAAGTTTAAACATAGTTTTTAAAATGCAATGAAACATGTTGGCTTATGCATGTCTACTATGCACATCTATGCTTCCATTTGGTTCTAGTCATATCTCCTTATATTACCTATACTATCTTGTATATTATTGTGTGTGTGTGTGTGTGCGCGTGTGAAAAAATAGTAGTCTACCCTCCCTACCTATTGATTAAGGGTAAGGGAAGGGATTTCCATACTTAAGTAGGGGGAACAAATAGGCCAAGCTTGCTATGTTTCTAGTCACCCTCATAGCCAATGTTTAATAGGAAGCTAGTTGGGGGAAGGAGGATTTTGTAGATGTGGTGGCCAAGCATGTGTGCACTCCATTTTGTTGTATAGTTATCTTTGATGTGGTGAGCTAAGCTAATAGGGAAGGGGGTGACAACACCAGAAGGTGGGAGGAGGGGGGTTTGGATTATTACATCAACCATGAGTATGAGAAGGGGGTCTTTGGTTTAGCTAGCTGCATTTCTAGTCACACTCATAGCCAACATTTGATAGGAAGTTATTTAAGGGGAGGTGGAGGTTGCTGATGTGGGGCACTCCATTTTGTTGTATAGTTAGCTTTTATGGGTGAGCTAAGCTAATAATAGGGAAGGGGGTGATAATACCAACAAGGGGCACGGTGTCGCAGCGCGTAGGGTTGAAGGTCACCACAGGGGTTTTGCAAGAGAAGAATGTATGGGGGTTCAAGAGCTTAGACTTCGGATATGGTAGAGATAAGAGAAGGGTTGAAGGTTTCAAGCTAAGTTCTTGAAGATAAGAGACAACAGGGTGTAGGTAGATTCAAGGAGAGGAGTAGACGAAAGAGATTGAAGATATAGAAGATTACTGCCAAAAAGAATTAGAAAATATAGAAGAATACTAATAGAGATGAAGCTTGTCAATTTCTTTCAGCATTATTAGAAAATATAACTCTAATAGACAAAAACGTGTACAAAATAATACCTTCATCTATGCTGCTCAGATCGCCAATCTGATGCTTCCAATGGCTCTAAAAGGGGGGTTAAATACCAGGACACCTGGCCAAAATCCTGCCAGATCACTCCTTCTTCATCTCCCACTTTCAAAGTGTTGTTCACTGCCTAAAAACAGTGATCGCGGGTCGCGCGATTTTGCTAATCTCTTTTTTTTACATAAAATCCTCTCAAATTGGCTGAAAGCTACATGCTTTCTTTTACTTGTCCTCCTAGTCTAGAAGTTATCTATAGTTTTATGGATTTTTACAAGAGATAATATCTAGAATATAAAAAATTGACTAAAAACTTGTTCAAAGAAATCTAATATTTTGAACCATGGACACTAATACCAATGCCTAAAGTGGCATTGGCTCTCTAAATCTAAAATAAGGCCACACTCTAGATTTTTTTACACGGTGTACGCGTAGCAGCACAACATCCACCCCCTCTTAACCTGCACATCCTCTGGCATGTGCCAAATTCTTATGGATTTGCAGTGTCAGAAGAAGTATCTTCTGCCATGTCAATGTCTTCATCTTCTACCTCTTCTTCTTCCTCTATGTCTTCATGCTCTCAAATTATATTCAAGTCTTCTAGCTCATATGTTGAACTCTCTCTTCGTTTGAAGAGCTTGATTTTTTTTCCAGCTATGTGTATCTTCATGCTTGTTCCATCCAATTCAACCAATGAATATGTGGCATTGTCATGAACGACCTTTACCACATATGGGCCAAACCAACACTTTACCATCTTCCTAAAAGCACTGTATTGATTGTCTAGGCTGCTCTCATAGACAAGGACCCAGTCATTTTCTTGAATTGCTCTTGGCGGAAGTCGATGTCGCTTATCAAATCTTCTTTTGTTCTTAAGTCTTGCTGTCTTTAGCTTCTCAATAGCTACTTGAACATCTTCAAGCCTTCTTTCTAGCTGCCATATGCGCAAAGTCAGCAACTCTTCTCTATCGATGCCTTCCTCCTAAGGTAGAAGACTCCATGTGAGAATAGATTCTTCAATTGGCATAATTGGTTGTTGTCCATGCATAAGTTTAGCTGGCATATAGCCAGTCACTGAACTGTGAGTAGTCCGATCAGCCCATAATGCAAAAGGTAGCATTTTAGGCCATTCTTTGATCTTTCCTCTACAAGACTTTGCTAGAGCTTTGAGAATAGGTTGATAACCTCTCTCACTCTTTCCATTTCCTTCAGGGTTGTAGGATGATGTTAAAGCCAACTTAATACCCAATTGAGCGAAGAAGTTGCGTGCCTCATTAGCATCCAACTCTCCTCTATCTGCAGTAATTACTTTACCCACACAACCATATCTACAAAACACTTCTTCAAGCAAAAAATGACAAACAACTTGAGTGGATTTGGTTGTTAAGGCTTTGCCTTCAACTTGATTGATTAGATCCTCTCTTGCAAGCACTAAATACCGCATATTCCATATTCCTGTAGGCATGGTTACAAGATCAATAACCCATCTATAATGTATAGACAAAGGATAATTTGGTTGTAACCCATCTCGATGCTTGACCATAGAATACATTTGACACACATAACAGGTTTCAAAAAAAGTACTATGTCCCGATACATGTTTTGCCACCAATATTTTTCTTTGACTTTACTAAATGTTCCCCATATGCCTCTATGGCCAGCCCACAGGCTTTCATGAAATTCCTTCGTTACCTGTTGTTGCAATATTTTGTTACCTAAAACTCAAACAGGCGCTCCTTTCTTCTTCTTTGCGTGCTTCCATAGATGTCCTTCTTTAAGAAAAAAGCCATAAGCTTTCCTCTTGATATGCTTGAATTCCTCATCAGTCCAAGTCTCCTTCTTCTTCATTGTGCTCAAATATTGGCCGATCTTTAGCCAATCTTCTTCAAGGAAATGAACTAGAACTTGAGCTATGCAATGAGCATGCTGGCTTCTAGTTGACCATCCTATTGTTTTCAACTTTGGACCAGTATATACATTAACTGAAAAGGTATTTTCAGCAACCATGGAATGAAATTCAGCAAGTATAGATTCTTCAACTTCATCTTCTTCTATCAGCTCTTCTTCATTGTCATATCTTGCACGTGATAGCATGTCAGCAACTAGATTCGCCTTTCCTGCAATATGCTTTAATTCGGGGTTGAGAGACTTAATATATGCAATCCATCTTAGTATAGCAATGTCGGGTGTAGAGCAGTTGGCAATCATGCCTAAGAGTGGAAGACAATCAGTTTCTACCACTACACAAGTACCTATAAAGTATTCATGATCACACTTTAATGCTAATGCAACTCCCCAAAATTCCCTTTTTACTTGTGCATACCTTCTTTAACTTTAATTGAGAACTTTTTCTCCAAAACAAATTGCATACTTGTTACCTTTAAGATCCTCTTGGCCAACAGCCCATCCTATCCCAATGGGACTTGTATCCACAGTAAGGATGATGGGTTGACCATTTGAATAGTCAGCCCTTTTGAGAGTGGGGGCTGAAATTAATAGCTTCTTTAATTTACGCATAGTGAGAGTATGCTCTTTATTCCAAGAGAATATTTGACCTTTTCTTAATAATTGATAAAGATTTTCAGCTACATGAGTAAAATGTGGTATCCATATGAGATAGAATACACATGCACCAAGAAATCTTCACCTATGAAACATTTGTGCATTTTTCTTGCATTTTGCTAATGGCATATTTCTTGATTGCAGAAGGTTTGCATCCATAGGGGCCACATAGATGACTGACCACTAGGACTTTTTGTCTCCAAAAATTGACCTAGCTCCAGAAAGGGTAAGATGTACCTCTTCTAGCATTGTCAAAATCCTATCACAATCATGAATATGGTTAACTACAAATGACCTGCAACCATCTTCGTCAAGCTCCTCATTCTTTTCATTGACTTCACATCCCTTGATAGGTACATCATCAAGAAATGGAAGGTTAAGTTATGGAATAAAGTCCCTTAAGACTTTGTGCATGGCATTCATCATATGGGCTATGGAGTTTGTTGCACCTTGTGGTAGAGTGCACATGCAGACCAATCCAAGAGGTGTCTTCATTGTGGTAATGTCTCTGCTTTCTAATGAAAGCTGAAATTGGTCATATCCTGAATATAGGTTGCCCATAGAATAAATTGCTCTACCTGCAAAAGCTTCAGCAAACTCATCAACAATTGGACCTGAACCAAAATTTCGGATTGTGACATGATTGACAGGCTGTAGATCTTGAATGAATCATAAAGATCCATTTTTCTTAGGCACAGTAAACCATCAATTTGAGTAAGGTGTTGAAGAAGGTTCTAAAATCTTCATTCTGATCTTCTCATTTAGAAGTTCCAACAATTTGGGCAGATGCTCCCTTGGAACGGGAATGGGCTTGAGGTTCCAAGGCACATGTTGGACCGTAAAAATGACCATAGGAGCCACAATATTTGGATCCACACAACCTATTTTGATTGGTTGAAATGCAAAATCTTTTCCATGTTTCATTAGCATTTGCATAAAAGAGTGTTTTTCAGTCGGCGAAAGGAAATAATTTTCACCTATTTTGAGCTCTTTTATACTTTCATATATGAACTTGTGACCAATGTTGGAAGGATCATGAAGACTTGGCTGATTTGCTACCCTATCAGCGAGCCCTTCACTTTCAGGAGGCAGTGGGATTGCCACAGGTTTGACTTTCTTATCCACTATCTTGTATTTTGTCTCCACTTGTGCTTCAGCCTTGTTGAGTAAACCATTGTCTTCCTTCTCAACAAATTCTTGAATTGTTTGATAAAAATCCAATGTACATACTTCTATGGACTGATTTTTAGCCTGATTTTCAGTATGAGTAGCTGCATATATTTTAGCCAATGTGTCAGTAGTAATCAGTTTAAAAAAAAGCCCGAAATATCTTCATTTTCAACCATCATGTCATAAGTTTTCAACTCCCTTTTTACATGACATAAATATTTTCTTTGAGCCTTAGTCATGGCCAGAAGAGACTTATAACAGCCCATACTATTGGCTGTACATACATACAAATTTGCTAGAGACACAGTTTCTGTAGCATGAGGAGTTCAATCTTTTTACATGTCGCACTGCCATAGTCTCCCTTTATAGTAGTGCAGCTCGAAAACCCTTGAATTCCCGGGCATTAGGAGGCACAGGATAATCACGCAGTCGATCTCTGTTTCGATGATGGTTAACACACACAGTAAGAAATTGGATAGCTCGTTCATTATCCTTGCTTCGAATTCGAGCATAGAAAGAACCATCATCAAGAGCTTTTGTTTCAAAGCGGGCTTCAGAAATGTAAGGTTGCCTAAGAATGATAGGGTAACTACAAGAGTCTTGAACAAAAAAGTGAATAATGTCTTTTATGTCTCCAATAGTTACCTGCACATTAGGACATGCAGCATATAACTCTCCAGAAGAGTTATTTGTAGCTCTCATTCGCCAACCTGGATCAACATCTATGGGCCATCTGTAACTTTCATAGAGACTCCTTGCCATGACATTTATCTCCGAGCCATGGTCTAAGAGTGCAATACATGGTGTTTCTTTTTCTCCAATTTTGACGACTGTCTCCGTTGTTGCTCTTGCCCAATGCGTACGGGAGTAGTGACTACTTGGAATGAACCAAGCCTCTTTTTCCTCATGTATGTGCTGTAGACAGCCTTCTTTTTGAGCGGTGGGCTGCCCAACTGGTTTGGACCAACTGACAATTACATTTTCAGCTTTCACTTCTTCAATTTTTGCATTCATGTTTTCTTAACTTCAGCTTCAATTGCTGCAATTGGTTCTTTAACTGCTTCAAGTTGAATTCCTTGTGAAGTCAGCTTCTCTTCATCTTGCACAAAAACTCGAAGAACTTGCAAAAAAGCATGCACTATTTCTTCAGCTTCATCACCAACATATTGTCTTTTCCTTTTGATTATATTAATAATTATATCATGGAATTCACGTTTGGCAATTCCAAGAATTTCACCTAAGGTGAATCCAATTTTGCTTCCTAGAATTTGTTCCTCTAGGACTCGTTTGAGATCAATTGCAGATTCTATGTCAGACTGCAATTTGTAGCCTGGCTGCTTGCCTTTCTTCTTTCCTTTAGTCTTCTTTGTTTGTGGCACATCTTCGATCTCTTGATTTCGGGTTATATTTTCAGCAAGCTTTGGTTGTTCAGGCGTTCTTCTGGTTACCCGTTTCGGAGGGCCAGAAGAGGAAGGCACTGGTTCATCTTCTCTTCTTCTCTTTTCTTCAATCAAGACTTCTTTATGATTGACGCCAGCCAAATGTGCAAAGGTAGAAAAAAAATCTACCGATTCTTTCCAACTAGTTATTTGTCGAATATACTGACTGGAGTTAGCCAAATCTTCTTTGGATACTTTACCACGTTTCATTTGATCTAGTGCCTGCATCCATACTTTAGATTACACATTAGCATTACATGCTTTCAAACTTGATTTAATTGGCTCAATTTGTAGCCATAGGTAGCTGCATCAATTGCTTCATAGACATTCTTTAGAGCTAAATCTTCTAATCTTTTCTTCATTCCACCATTGTCAAATTTTGGCTCTAGTGGAAGATCAGTTTTAGTCGCATGAAATTTTCCGTCTTTTCAAAATATGAACTTCTGTGCTTCAACCTCACGGAAGGCAGAACACTCCCTCTTGTCATGTTGTTGGCGGTCACACCAAATACAATGCCTCTTAAAGCCTTCTCTCATGGGTCTTTGAGTTGATGCTCGTCCTCGCTCTTCGACTTTGACATCCAGCTTCTCTACTTTGGAACTAATTTTTGTAAGATTCAGATGAAGGTCACACATGATTTTAATGAGTTCATCCATTACATCATTTTTAGAAGGAATAGAAGAAGAAAGAGTTAGTTGATTAGTCAAAGGAATAGGGGATTTTGAAGGTGGAGCAAGCTCCATCAATGGAGTTGTTGCAATTGAAGTAGAGCCCAATATTAGTCGCATCCGCTCTCTTTGAGCAATCATGTTAACTCCATCAGTGACATCTATCCATACAGTCTTGACTCCTGATTCGGAGGTAGCGTCTTCTAGGCGATCAACAAGCTTCTCTTGCAGAATGGAATGTGCAACCTTAAGGAATAATTCAATCTTCTGACCTTCCATACGTTGTTAGTCTTCAGCATCAAGTTGTCCAAATTTACTTTCAAACTCATGGTATAGAGCTGTTGCAGCTAAACCTTTGTTGGGTTTTTCAACCCATTCAATGTAACTTTTCTTTGTCATTAGGCCAGAGTCTTCTAAGAAGAATTCTTCGCGTAGGGCTTTTTTGAATGCAACCCAATCTGCATCTTGTTGAAAAAGACCATGGATTCTTTCTTGAAGACCATGCTTAGCTAGTCTGGCAAAATAATGCCTCCATGCATGTTGTGGTACACCAAAGAAGAGAAATTTTTCAACATATAAGCAAATAAAAATAGAGACATTTTTACCATTAAATTGTTTTAATTCACGCCCAACTTCCTCTAGGGCCTTGATAGCTGTGGAATCAATCTTCTCTTCATCTTGCCTTTGTTGTTGTTGTTGTTGTTGTAACATTTGGATTTGTTGTTGTTGAGTCTATTGTAATATGCGCACCAATTGTTGTAGAGTATCTCTTGAAGAATCCCCCATCTTGGAGTTCTCTTACACCGACCTTCACGTCAGGTTCACCAATGTTGCAGCGCGTAGGGTTGAAGGTCACCATAGGGGTTTGGCAAGAGAAAAATGTACGGGGGTTCAAGATCTTAGACTTCAAAGATGGTAGAGATAAGAGAAGGGTTGAAGGTTTCAAGCCAAGTTCTTGAAGATAAGAAACAGCAGGGTGTAGGTAGATTTAAGGAGAGGAGTAGGCGAAGGAGAAGGGGTTTGAAGAGATTGAAGATATAGAAGAATACTCCCAAAAAGAATTAGAAAATATAGAAGAATACTAACAAAGATGAAGCATGTCAGTTTCTTTCAGCATTATGAGAAAATATAACTCTAATAGACAAAAATGCGTAGAAAATAATACCTTCCTCTATGCTGCTCAAATCGCCAATCTGATGCTTTCAATGGCTCCGAAAGGGGGGTTAAATACCAGGACACCTGGCTAGAATCCTGCCAGATCACTCCTTCTTCATATCCCACTTTCAAAGTGCTATTCACTGCTTGAAAATAGTGATCGTGCGTCGCGCGATTTCGCTAATCTCTTTTTTTACATAAAATCCTCTCAAATTGGTTGAAAGCTACATTCTTTCTTTTACATGTTCTCATAATCTAGAAGTTATCTATAGTTTTATGGATTTTTACAAGAGATAATATCTAGAATATAAAAGATTGACTAAAAACTTGTCCAAAAAAATCTAATATTTTGAACCATAGACACTAATACCTATTCCTAAAGTGGCATTGTCTCTCTAAATCTAAAAGGAAGCCACACTCTAGATGTTTTTACACAGTGTGCACGTAGCGGCACGACAATGGGGTGTGTGGGGTGGTTTGGGGTTGGGTTTACTACATCAATGATAAGAATGAGAAGGGGGGGCTTTGATTTATTGACCCTACTAACTAATGCTACTAACCTTCATAATTAATTTTCAATAACTAATCTCTAAACCTTGGTGACTAGCTAAATAACTAGACTTACTACTTCTAACTTACCTTAATTAGTATTTTGTTGGTGATAACTAACTTATTCAACTAACAAGCCCATTAACTAACTTGTACTAACCATAATTTTTTACTTTTGTTTATAACTATTGTTATTTTTAGCTTTATCTAAGAGAACACTTGAAAGTGCCATATCATGTAAGACTATAGTTGAAGAAAATAGTCTTACAATATTTGGCATATATTAGTTTTGTGAGTCAAAACTTTGGTATATTATAATAACTCAAATATCCAATTGTAATTTGATGAATGTTTCCTATCAAGATATAAAGTTCCAACAAAAATACTTACAAATAGTTTTCCTATATCCAAGAGGCAATAGAAATATCATTTATCATTTCATTTGTCCACGAATAAAAATATCCCTTGTTAATCCTTGTTTTCTCAGAATTATAGTATTCTATTAATTTTGGTTTTAATTACCCTTCCATGATTTGTAACTATATATTTCCAACACTAGATGTTGAATAAAACTAGGCCAAATTAACTCATGTGCTACATAATCTACGTAATTTTAGGTGAATCCCTTGAGGTTTTATTGTAATCATTTCAATGAGAATAGTTTGAAGAAATTATTTTAGGTGGCAACTATTGGGAAATGAGATGCTATGTTAGGAGGCTTTTGTAAGTCTAAAAGATGCATCTATCATGGCTCACATGATGGATATTAAACCCATCATGAAATGTCACGTGTGAGATATGTAGGCTCTCTCTATGTCATGTTATTGAAATACATAATACCCCTCCAAGGCCATTTTCTAGACCCTTTTAGTACTATTACCCCGATCTTGCTTGTTTGACTCTTTTTATCATTTTAGAATTATTAAAGTCTAAAGTACTAATCCAAATCCACATGATTGATTTTCTTGCATATACACAACTTGTTTTAAGTTATGCATAATACCAATACTACTAATAAAAAGCTAGAGTTCTAAGTACAAATTTCTTTCTTATGCTATTGGGGCCATTGATAAATATACAAAAATTATCAAGCAAGTTAAACTAAATATATTTCCACAAATTTTATACACATTTATAAAGGATGCCCCTTTAGATGGGAGTATTATTGGTTGAACAAAAACCCTGAAAGGAGATGTAGATACTCATATGAATACTAATCATACATAAGGTATTTGGATATGACCTATATCTACATATATTATATCTTATTGCAAAAACTTAGAATACGTTATTCAACTTTGTACTCTAATCTCTCAACAAATGTAGATAATTATGAAGCTATCATAATTTGATTTGGGAGTTAAGTTATTATTTTATCATAAAGTAAAAATAGAAAAAAGTCAACACCCTTGAAAAACTTGCATGCTTCATAATTGACTGTGTTCACATTGCTTATACACACAACCAAGTTGAAAAATTAAAATGTATATGATTATAGTAAGCCTGATATGTGAGATATTCATTACACAAAGTGTGTGTATTTTTTTAATGTATAATACATGCTCTGTAAGTAAAATACATATTACTATAATTAAAGTATTCTTTGATCGAATAAGTGCATTGAATTATATGCTAGAGCATCGACACTAGTCTTGTTAGGGAGTCATCTCGCGGAAGTTACTATATGTATATCCTCTACATCACGTACATTCAAGGCCTATTTATAAATATCCTTATCTGTGAATTTTTTCTAAATAAAATATAACCAACGCACATGATGCACACATATATTCATGAGTAACTTACCCAAGGGAGTCATAAAATGGGATTAAAGCCACACAAGTGGTTAAAATAACATTGACAATTTTTCTTCAACCAATATATAAATACCTTTATGAATGAGTTTAGTACATGTCAAAGCATTTTTTATTGATATTTTGAAATGTTAGAAAATGTATTGATCAAGCTATTAAGGAATTTGTCAAATTGAGCTGTCCTTTTGGTAAAACACGTCCAATGACCTCCTTGAAAAGTGCACATTCTTGAGCAAATGGAAAATTAGTACATTTATTTTGCTCCTATATTATTTTGTTGACAACGAGTTCTAGAAAGGAATCTCATGTACAATATGTATGTGAAGGGAATTGAATATTCTAAGAAGATATACAAATATATAGGATTTTGGCTTTTTTTCTACAACACTAATGTTAATGACTTGGGGGGTGCACTGATAGAAACCCATGTATATCACAAGTGTTCACATGATATTAAAAATTACATGTACTTAGATGTTATATGAAGGCACTAAAATGACCCCTTTACTCAAGAAACTCACCTTCGCTTAAATTGCAATTTGAAAATACCCTTTTACAAGCATAATCCTATCAATTATCCACATTATATTGGATCAAATAAACTTTTTAACAATCATGTGGTACACTTACTCTTTTTGAGGTGCAACCCCCAAGACTGATACTCTATGCTAGTTTTTCCTTAAATTTTCTCATGCTAGTTTTTGTAGTTTAGAAGGGAAATAGTCAATACATTTTCAAAAATAATAATTTTTTAAAAAGTCTACATAGTACTACCTAACTAGGGATATTTCTCCCCTCTAAACCATGAAAGGTCCCCTAATCAACATGATAGCATACACTTATTACAAGAAATGATAATAGAATCACTATAGTTTGTATAACCATTTCTTAAAGATGTCTAATCACACGGACATTAAGGGTTACATATTGTTAGATCTATCCATAATGAAGAATTTGACAATTTTAGAATTTTAAGGCCAAGAATATATACAAGTTTGTACAATAAATCTTCATTCTGAGCAACTTTCTCTCCTTAATTGTTCTAGTTATGATATATGGAACTTCGTGTGTGTGTGTGTGTGTGTGTGTGTGTGTGTAGAGAGAGAGAGAGAGAGAGAGGACTTGATCTATCGCCATGACATCATTCCACAAAACCTTTGTTATGAATCAATGAGGGTAGAAAATGTGCAATCCATGATAAGATAAAATGGACATCTATCCATCATAGATGGCACTGTGATTCAAGAGAGCATTGATCCATCATACACAGCAATGGTATGACCAAAAACCTAGTCTCAAACTCATGAGGGTGCTTTAAAGTCTAGACACTTTGCTAAAACTAACACGCCACTCACAAGCTTCTTAATGCAACTAGTCTACCTTAGTATATAATAAGGCTTGTCATGCTCTAAAAGTGCCACCTAGCCAACACTCCTACTTTTTATTGGCACCTCTACCCTATGTACTATTCATGTTTGTGTATACAGGTGCACATATAGATAATAGGAGCTCCTTTGGATGGCTGGAAGTAAAAAATATATATTCTTTTGATATGACATTAATTTCTTGTACACTCTCGTAAGAGACATGGTCATTGGAAAAAGTTGTAGGGAAAACATAAACTATAGTACATTGATTTTGCTAAAAAATGTTGCAAGTCGAATATTCAACTTTTGGAATAAGCACTTCTAATGATACCACCCTCTTCCCAATTGATGCATGATCATGAATATCATGTGACACATGCAAAAATGATGTAAGCTTGAGATTAAATAATAAGCTCTCACGAAATTCTTAGGAAACCTGAATTTGTAGCGTTGACATTAAAATAATAAATAAACTCTTCACCTTTGTAAAAGGCGTTTGTGATGACTTAAGAAAGTTGATATTGCCATATAGGAAGCCAAATTAATATGCATACTTGTTTCAAATAACAAAGTCAACGATGATAAGGAGTGAATATCACGCATTAGGCAGTTGACAGGAGCAACGGCAGCGATTTGCTTCTGAGTTCTGACCAAGGAAAGGGCGACGAAAGGAGATCACAGCCATCGACAGCCGGGTGAGGCGCCAGATCAATCGCCGTATGTAGTGGCTTCCGCACGGCACCACGATCTTCTGCTCAATTTTGAAAATTGTGGTTTTTTTGTAAGTTGTGGGCGTAGCTCAATTTTGAAGTGGCTGCGAACTGGTGGCGACTACCATGCGCCCACCACGAGAGCCGGTGAGTCCCTCATATACTGTACCACGTCCAGAAGAGGTCAGCACCTTACGTCTGTCAAGGTGGAACGAGCCATTGTTGACGGAGTTACGGCATCTAGTTATTCACGGCGGAGCTCGCAGCGTATATAAAGCGAAGGGGGGTGGTATCGAGAGAGAATCGCATGTTTAATTTGTCACTCCAAAATAATCTCTCTCTCTCTCTCTCTCTCTCTCGCATATACACTCTCTCGACTAGGAATCTGCTCTCAGTGTTCAAGATATTGTACACGATTATAACAGTAACAAAATCCCTCTCTCTCTCTCTCTCTCTCTCTCTCTCTCTCTCTCTCTCGCGTGCGCATGCGTGCTCGCAAATATGACAAAGGGCGTGCAGCCAGCCAGTACAGATCAACTTCATTGCAACGCCAACCGCGATATGCACGTCCCTCATCAGTTGGGAAGCATGATTCGCGATGATGAGCTCAGTAGTAGTCGCGCCCGCAGCCAACTTGAAGATAGACCAGTGGTGGCCCAATCTGGAGGAAGATCCAGGGCCCTTCGGACTGGGAGGGCCTGCTCGAGCCGACTATGAACGATACCTTGCGCGCGGAAGTCATCCGCTATGGCGAGCTGACGCAAGTGTGCTACGACAGCTTCGACTCAGACCATGACTTTCTGCATGTCGACAACGTGGAGGAGGACGTCAAGGTGGAGGAGGGCTTCCTCAGTGTGTACGTGTCGACGAGTAAAGATGAGCGCACCGAGCACCTGGGCTCGTGGCCGTTCACGCACGTGAGTGCCCGAGATCAATTGAGGGGAGAGATCCAGCGGCTGCTGGAGGAGTACAAGGACGAGGAGGAGCTGAGCATCACCATCATGGGCCACAGCCTCGGGGGGGCTCTCGCCACCGTCAGCGCCTACGACCTGGCTCTCGCCGGCCTCACAGTACGTGGACCAGATGTGGCTATACCAGCAGCCTCTGGTATTAGTACAACAACTATGATTCCCATCACCGCCATTACCTTCGGCAGCCCCCGCGTGGGCAACGCTGCCTTCAAGCGTCACTGTGGCAGGCTCAACCACCTCAAGATTCTCCGCTTTGTCAACCAGCGCGACATCGTCCCCAAGGTCCCGGGCGTCCTTGTCAATGAGACACTCATCTCCCGTTTCTTCCACGCCGTCCAGCTTACCAGCGGCTCCCGTCGGCGTCATATCCGCCCCCGCAACAAGCGTACCATTTCAAGGTCCTAATCTTCAATATCAGTTGACGCGGCAGGCTGCCTTCCCGTCCTCCATGCCCTACCCTGGACTTACTTCGACGTCGGCACCCAGGTACTCCTCGACAACCAACGCTCGCCCTTCCTCAAGCCCACCCACAACCCGCACTTCATCCATAACCTGGAGGTGTACCTGCACCTCATCGACGGCTATACCGGCCCCAAACTCCACCAAGGTTTTATACCCCACGGCCGAGACCCAGCTCTCGTAAACAAGCACACTGCCCTTCTCCTAGATGAGTATGGGATTCCATCGTCCTGGTGGCAGGAGCTTAACAAGGGTCTGCACAAGGATGCCAACGGGAGGTGGATGCTACCCCAAAGGGAACTCGAGTAACACCTCGGCAGAACAAAACTATAGCGCGGGTACCCTCATATCACACTTCTCTAAACACAAGGATTGAAAGCAATCACATTATATGTGCTTCTATTATTATGTTTGTTAAACAATCACATTAAAGAGATTCACTTCTTGAAAGAAATAGATGAGAAATGAAGAAAGGAAGAAGATGCCTAGTTTAACTTTCTTGAGTCTAAGATGAGTATTCCCACACCTAGAAAATTTGGTTCTGACTTTGGGCCATGAAGATTTTCCTCTCAAAAATTTGCTTGTTTGTAGTCTTAACTAACATAGCTATCCAATCATCTGCATATGCCATTTTAAGGGCCAAGGAAAAATCATATTCAAGCTATGCAACAATCTTAAAATCCAATAGTAATAGGTGAAAATTAGGTCCTTTAAACCATGCTTGAATAGATTCAATTATGGCAGTTGTTAGGACTTAAAATGGGCTTGATACAAGCTCTAGGGGTCTAGCCAAGCCTCTTATACTCAACAAACTATCCTCATGGCCTCATAGCTAGGAGCTAGAAGCTATACACTACTCTAAATAAATCATGTATTTGTATCGATTCGTAGTCTTACAAAATTTCCCATCCCAATTCCAATAGAGGGAGTATCCAAACATTAAGGTGGCTAATACCTCATATCACATACACAAAGAGCTCCTCCCCAACCGAGTGTTATGGCTCTTACAACTCTCCTACACCATGGGGATTAGCCCTAGGATGCGCCATCTAAATATAAACATAATCATAACATTATCCACTATTTTGATAAAGCATTCCAGGAGAGAATTTTATTCCCTCACATAAGAGTCCCCAACGACAATCATTCTATCTTACAGCTCGAGAATTCTCACACACTCTCATCATTGGTCAATTATTTTAGCAATCAAGTGCCATGCATCCAAGAGATTTTCTTTTAATACCATGTTTAAATGTAGATACACTGTGTAATACTATATAATGCTCAAACAAATTAGTCACAAATCAACCAACATGTCATGTATAAAATATTCTTTCAATGATTTCCTTTCTAACATAGTGTTTCATTGCTCAGAAACAATACTGGACTAATCCATGCTATTGTCCCATTAAACTTAAATAAAGCGAGTCATATATGCTTAGTTCAATGCACAAACTTATATTTTTATGTAAAATTCTTAACATTTTAACTTTTGTATGTATTCATTTATTATATAAGGTGTTTTCTATAGTTCACAATATTTTTCCATAAAAACACCCTCTAAATCAACTATTTTATCACCCAAATGGGTGTGACTAAGGGCAACCTCATGCTTTATAACCATTATATACTCATAGACCTTCCTCTAGTTTTCAATATTTTCTTTCATTCTTAAACTAATTTGTTTCATTAGAATTTTTATTTTTTACAAATTTTATGATTTATTTAAATATGAATTACTATTTTTATTTTATTTTTAGATCTTGTAGCTTATATGGATTGTGATTCAACAACATATTTCGTATCACTCCATAAGAACACAATTGGAGTCATAAAAATCCATGAAATTATCATTTTACTATTTAATCTCGCATTGTGGATTTTACGATTTTAATTTTTATCATGTGAATTTCTGAAAATTGTGGATTCTTCTATGATTTTAGATATATTCAAGCATATTCAACCATTTCCAACCACTTTCCATCACAAGAATGAAAGATTCATCATAAAAGTTAAATAAAATACACTTGCGCTTTAATCCGCATACGCATATATTATATTTCTTTTAAAAAAGCCATTTATGCTTTTTTACAGTCTCATTCATGTCTCCTTTGCACTTCCTTAATCCATCCCTCACATTTCATCATAAATGGGCACCCATTCTCCCTCACTTTCTCAAGCAATATGAGCCACGTTTATGGCGAGAGAGAGAGAGAGAGAGAGAGAGAGAGAGAGAGAGAGAGAGAGAGAGAGAGAGAGAGAGATTAAATTCTAAACTTTGTATTCCTTGCATCAAATTGTGTGTATTCTCGAGCAAATTGGAGCAAATAATTGTAGCAATCCATAGCCACAATGAAAAAGCTTTATTCGCAGAGCTGCAAAAATGCCGAAAATAAAAAGAAATGGGATGTAAAAAATTTTGTTACCCCTCCCTCCTCACGACATCATTTCTTGATTTTTTGTTTCTTTAAATCAACATTCCCACTTAAACTTGAAAAACACTGGTTCATTCCTTCATGTTCACACTATCCTATGTGGTTTTGACCCGACAGAGGGACAAACAACCTTAGATTCGTTATCTGATTGGACAACTGGCTTCTTGGCATTGAAATCTATTACTTGGCTTCCATCACTTGCTTTTCGGCTTTTGGATCGAATAGTTGCTTCATAATACTAAACCTTATGGCCATTAATGGGGGGTCAAACTGACTGATCCGATCAACAAATAGACACTTGCTTTGGATTCTCGGCATCGAAACGCATTTAGGAAAACTCTAGCTCCATTTTCTTTTTTGCCAAAAATGTCTCTACTACAACTCTCATGCTATTTTTGCACATTAAATGCTGACTTCAAATTAGCTCTCATTGGCAACCACGGGATAGGGCAACTTATCCCATTGAATCCATGAACTGATCTACACAAATGGAAACCATAAAGAGTGTCAAGCTACTATAAATAATAATATACAACAATATAAAAACACACTATCTCTTTACAAAATCAAAGCATGAAATCCACGATGGATAGGCCAAGTATAGTTTGACAGATATCCAAAGCTAGTTGCTTACCTCTAGGAAGTTACTATATGTATATCCTCTACATCATGTGCCTTCAAGGCCTATTTAGAAATATCCTTATCTATGAATTTTTCTTGAATAAAACAAAACCCTTTTCTATTCAATCAGTAAATAACCCCTTTATATTATACCCTTTTATATGTTAAAAAATGTATAAATTTTTTATTTTAAAAATACATTATTTTGAACCTATGTGATGCACACATATTCATGAGTAACTTACCTGAGTTGCTAATCAACTACTCCAACACATATCGACTAAAAAGAACTATCAAAGGAGTCATCCTAAGTGGTGGTCTTTAACCTACCTACTTGACCTAGGACAACCAGAGCAAGAACTCTTACTAGACGAGGACTTCTAAAACCTAGTCTATTGAAAATGATATAGCTTTTCATTTTACCACATTATTTTTCTTCAGTATTTTATAGTTGGTGTGTAAAAAGGAGAGAGTTATGCATATTGTGACCCAAGGAGAATAGGGCATCGGCCTCAGGTCTTTTCTTAGTACCCAAGTATCTACCAAGCTCTCGCAAGGCGACATTAAATCATTTTTCTTTTACTCACTTTTTTTTTCACTCCAACCATCCTTATTTATTTTTTTGTTGGCTAAATGCCCACCCCAAGAAGACAAGATATCAACCCCATAGGAACCTACCAAGCCTCACAAGGCAATGAATATCTACACTTATGATTTTTCTTTCTTTATTTTCTTATCTTAGGGGTTGGAACCCCTTTATAAACATCTTTGTATCTTATAGATCTGAGATATATTTATTGTTTTTTATCTTTTATTTGGCAAGCTTCCCTGGGTGACTCAGAACTAATAGGTATTCCTAGAAACAACCACCCAACAAGTGCATAGGACAGGATCACTTGAACTACCCTTAAAAACAAATCTTAGAGTACCAAACAATGTCTTTACAAGAGATAGACAACTGCTCAAACCTCCCCAAATACACCTAACCTAACATTAGGACTTCATGTCGGGGATAATAATCCCAAACAAAAGAAAAATACCCCAAGTACATACATATGTATAGGAACATAAAGGGAAAGAACTTGTAAATGAAGGATATCACCTAGAGTTGGCCACAAAAAGCTTCTGCATAGCAAGAGGCTCTCTCTATATGCTTCTCAAATCTATTTACTAGAGTACTAAAATAAAAACCATTAACCTCACTTGCACCAAATAAATAAATAGCCCTCTTGGCCTAATGAAATAAACCATTTCACTATAAGAACAAAGAGCTCTTTTGGCCTAACAAAATAAAATAATTCTCTACAAGAACAAGGGTTCCTCTTGGCCTAACAAAATATAGCCATGCAGTACATCATTCAGCATCATCTGATTGCTAAAAATAAACCCTTGGTCCCCACATAAACCGTAATGAAGCACAAAACGAGACCAAGGGGATGGGCCATTTAGGCTCTACACTAAATGCATCAAATTATTAGTAGCTAACCTTCTACTTAAATGGTAAGGGATATTTGACAAATATATCATTGAATGATCCAATGCGTCCATGAAATAATAGAAAAAGAATCAATCGCTACCTAGCATAACCCATACTAATCGTTGGTTACCAAAACAGGGTATGTCAGCAACAATCAGTCTCCATATTAGCCATGTACTAACATCAACAGGTAATTATAAAAGCCCTTCAGGCCTACAGTTAAGAAATACATTTTCAACAAAGGCATAATTAGCAAGGGAGTGTGTAAAGTGATTCTACTCTTGGGGAATCAGCTAGCAAGTTATTGCCTCAATGATCTCAAGGGTGTCAAATGTTACACAATAGTACTTCCTAAGAATGGAATCCCTCACACTATAGGTTCCATTCAATTGGTTGATCACTAACTATGAGTCATCTTCCACCAATAACTAGTGAGTAACACCACGTTTGGCTAGATTCAACCCCATAAGCAAGGCCTTGTATTTCGCCATGTTATTCATAAAAGCAGTGCTTAGATACACTCTCATTTTTCAAATCACTCAACGATGGGGGTCTTTTATGACAATCCCTATACTTGTATACTTAGCAGGTCCTCACGAGAAGCTCCATTGAAATGTAATGTATGAATCAATGCTTCATTGATATAACCTACCATGGCAATCAACCTATTTGTACTAATGATAGCCAAATTCTAATCGAGAGAGGGGGTGTAAGATAGCTAGATCCCTCCTTTCTCACTAAACTCAATAGGGACACTAGTAAGAACCTAGTGATAGTGATAGTAATAAACATTAATATCCCACATGAAAGAGACGTCTTGCCACTTAATAATGTGATAACCCTTGCTCCACCAGATCACTTTGCCTTAGTGATAACATTGCTCTAAATATGGACACTCAAGATAATAAATGATTTTTTCAATCCAATGGTCTTGGGACCCTCTCCAAGTTTAAGCTAGATCCTGAAGGACCTGCAAAGGCACCAAGTCTGATGTCAGTCTCTATACATAATACATCTTCAATTTATCGAAATTTAATTTAGTTTTGAAATATACCCCTTGTAAATCTACTAAAAGGACTATAGAACCATTTATTCCTATACAAATATGTAACGTACTGGTCTTTATTACGTGACGAGTAACGTTTTAATAGTCGCCCAAAGTTTTACCTTCTAGCCGTCGCCATCGATACTCTAACCAGAATGATCGTATTTTGTTTGGCTCTATAATCCTAGGTCTACCCCACAGGGGAAGCATCCTACTGTTATCCACAAAGGACCAACCTGAAGGTTCCTAATTAACCTAGCAGCCACCTATCAACAACTAGCTCACATCTGCAGGTGTCCTTCTAGAGGCTTCTTGTCTGGAAGGAGTGATTGCCATTACCCTTGGTTCATGGAGTACAACACGTTTTTCCAGTAGTAGACTAAGGATTTATGAAATCCCTCGCAGTACTCTCGCACAGTTGTCATACCTTTTCCCCAAGATAATTTACAGTTCGGGTTCTAAGACCAAACCCTAGCTAAGTCAGCTAATCGGCCCTTCCTAGAGTTTCTTCCTCGTGTTTATTTTTGGAAAAATCTCTCGCTAACAAAGACTACCCTGCCATATGACTAGATTCGTTGGGAATCCATCCACCCACTTCCCTCTATGGAAGTTCTTAGTTATCTAATTACCTACCACATTACATGAAACATTTAAAAACAACTTCATTAATTTAAAAAAATCATTTTATGCATAGTTGTTCTTTTGCATAATTTACTTACGGACATACAATCAGAATAAAAGAAATTCATTGATTATGTTCCATAATGTGTATTCTCCTGCCCATATAAGAGAAAGTTTTCAATTTCACATGCTGTCTCATCCAGTGCATCTGCATGTCACCAAGATCAAATCCACTTATAGCTAGCGTTTTTAGGTACCCCAAGTAGAACTTGGGCCATACAGGGGACCGAGTAGTTCCTACATGCGTAAAGGATTTACTAGCGAGAGCCCCCCTGGTGGCAGCTTAACCACCTCCTACTTAATACGATCCTTGTTGGGAGACCTCTCACCATTGGAGTTGGTCCATGCTTCTATAGCAGTAAAAACATCCCCTCTTGGTATGGGGATTTAGCATCTATCCTTGGGGGAGGTATAGGGCTCCTCAATTTATATTTATTTCAATACTTAATTCAATCAGGATCTAATCTAGAAAATCACAAACAAAATTGATGTATTCAAGCAATTATGACTTCTAACACATGCAACATTCAAGTGATGATTAATCTCATAGCAATCGACCTTTGAAATTCACGTAGTGAGCTCTTCCCCTAGGATATCTAGATTTTGGGGTCTCTAACCTCTGAATTTAAGGTTTATAATGGCATTCTTGTAACCAAGTTTCTTGGCCTTAAGTCCGTTTCTTCAATTTAGAGATATTTTCGATCTTAAAATCTTCTATCAAATCTTCTAGATTAAACCAAATCCTTGACTAATTTCTTTAGGGTTCGTTTTTAATAATTTCGTCTTGAAACATTCCTCATGATTTCTCTTGAGTTCTAGAATTTTCTAGTTTCCCTAATAGTTTCTAACCTATAATATGTTCTAATAATTTTCCAAGTGAATACTCTAAGATCGCAGTATTTCTTAAGAGACTTATCTTATTTCTATTGAATTTGGTTAGAAATTTTTAGAAAACTTGTGGTATCGAAATTGGTAAAGGGTTGTTATCCGTGCCCATGACTCTATCAATGACTCCCATGCTCGCAACTCCAATTGTTGCTTCCACGTTAGAATGGTCATTCGTGATTTGTGCTTTTGAATTGTTTTTCTTTGGGCCCATGACGGAAATATGATTTCTAGAAGAAGAAGAACACGATAGTAGTACCTGTTAGCAAGGGTGTAAGACTCTCAATGATGATGATGGTTATTATGGAATTTAATGATGTAGACCTCAGGGATGGTTCTTCTTGCCTCGTGGAGAGCAATACTTCTCTCTCTCTAGTAGACGGAATAGGGACAAGAGTAGAGGTATGAATTTTAATTGAATTGATAGAATACGATAAATTTCTTCAGTATCCTCTTATTGGATTAGAGTAGAAGAGGATGAGAGACCTTTTGCATATCACCTTCCTTGGGTTGAATGAAATGATATCTCTTTGTCTCATGGAATTGAGTCTCCTCCTTCTTGATTAGCATCTCTTCCTCATCAAGATTTCTCTTGTCCCTCCTTCTAGTCATCCCCAAGCCCTCAATTTCTAGTTTTGCTGGGGGGGAGTAAAAGAGAGGACGCTTGCTTTTTTTGTGGTTCTCGATGATATCATAACTGTCAAAGATAGAACACTTTCTTTTAGTTTTTTTTATGACATCATTGATGATGTCAGAGAGGGAGCTCCATTTTTGCAGCACGAAGATAAAAAATTATGAATATATGGGTGAGCACCACGTGGCACGTCGTCGGCCGGCCATCACTGTAAGGTAGCCACCAAGGCATAGACCTTGGAATACTTGGAAACAGGCTACGAAGGCTTCATTGGCGCTGTTGGCTACGCGCGAGAAACTCCCACAAACCTATAGGAAAAGCTTCTTGGGAGGTCACCCATCTTGGTAGTGTTATCACGCAAGTGCACTTAACTGCCAAGTGACTATCCCCTAGGCTAGTTATTTTTTGTTGTTCTATACTACAAACATAGTTTTAATAAGCTAGTCTTGGGAGGGTCTCCCAAGTCTTTCTTCCATGACCTGGCATATAATACCTCATTAATAATAATAATTATCTTCATAATGAGGGTCAATTTTATAAGTAGAGCTAATATTCAATTTTCTTTGGAATGGATACGTACATTAAAATAAATTAAGTAATGGGGACATTAGATTCTTCCCTCCTTAGAGAAATCAAGATGTCCTCATCTCGAGAGAAATTGAGGGTATTCTTTCATAAGGGTTATCTCATCGATCCAAGTGGCATCCTCTTCAGGATAATCCTTTCAGTAGATGAGATATTCTCTAAGGGTCCTATTCCTAAGGATTTTTTCTTTTACAACCAAGATTCTAGCAGGTTGAAGTTCAAGTAAACTTTGGCTCGACATTACAACTTCTTGATCATCAAGAATATGATCAAGATTAGGCATACAGGGTTTCAAGAGACTGACATGGAATACATCATGAACTTTTAGGATTTGAGGAAGTTGCAGTTTATAAGCATTAGGTCCAAGAGCCTTTATGACTTTGTAAGGTCCACAGTATCTTGGGCTTATCTTCTTGAATTTTCTAAAGGATAAAGAACTCCTCTTTGGGCGTACACGGATGAAAACCTTGTTCCTTTCTTGGAAGATTCACTATTTTCTCCCTAGGTCAGCATAGGCTTTATGCCGATCATTTGCAGCTTCTATATCTTGCGATCCTTGGTAGCTTGTATATCTTGCTTGATGGTTTTAACTTGTTTGTCCATCTCTTCAAGAATCTTCTCAGAAGCTTCAACCTTCAAGGTAGGGTCGAAGAAGTTTAGCGGAGTTAGACATTCTTGCCCATATAAAGCTTGAAATGGGGTCATTTGAATGCTCTGATGATAGGACGCATTGTAAGAAAATTCCACCAAAGGTAGATATTGTATGCATCGTCTAGGTTCTTTGTAACAATATGCCTTAAGTATGTCTTCAATGACCTAATTTATATGCTCGGTCTTCCCATTTGTTTGAGGGTGATAAGTTGTACTAAAACAAAGATATGTACCAAGAGCTTCAAATAATCCCTTCCAAAAATGTGAAGTGAATAGAGAATCATGATCACTGATAATTCTTTTTGGCAGTCCATGAAGTCTAAAGATTTCTTTGACAAATAACCTAGCAAGATTTGAGGCTTTGTAATTGGTTTTTACTAGAATAAGGTGGATAACCTTAGTCAACGTGTCCACAATTACCATGATCGAGTTGTATCCTCCTTGAACTGATGGTAATCCAACTACAAAATCCATACTAACAGATTCCCATTTCATCTAAGGAATATCAAGTGGTTATAGCTTTCATGGTAGCTTAACTTGTTCGCCTTTTATTCGTTGGCAACTCAAGGATTTGGTTCTGTATTTAAGTATGCCACTTTTGAGTTTCTCCCAATGATAGATTTTCCTAATTGCATTGAGAGTTTTGGCATAGCCAGGATGTCCTAAAAATGGGAAATCATGAGCTTCCCATAGTATCTTCTTCTTAAGTTTTTGACTTGAAGAAATATATAATCTTCTCGTGAAGTAAATAAGACATTCGTCAATAGAGAAGTTAAGATACTTTGTCTTGAGCTTAGAATTTTGTTCTTTATTCTGAGTTTCTTTCAGCATTTGCTGATATTTGGGATCATTATTCACCTTCTCATTGGCTAGCTCAATGACGGAATTGCTAGGCATTGATATCATTGTAGCTAGTGTTTTAGCTCTAAGAGGTTCTTCTGAGATAAGTGCATTGAGAAATTATTTGCGGCTTAAAGCATCTGCAATTACATTCTCTTTGCCCGATCTATATTTGATCTCAAAATCATACTCTTGCAAGTCTTTGATCCAAAAACGTTGCCTCATATTTAGATCTGGTTGAGTGAAGATCCATTTAAGATTTTTATGGTCATTTACTAGTGAGAATTTCTTCCTAAGTAGATAATGTCTCCATAACTTAAGAGCGTGGATAATTGCAAGTAATTCTAGGTCATGAGTAGCATAATTTCTCTTGTGACTCTTTAATTTTTTGGAGGAATATGCTATTGGATATCCTTTGTGCATAAGTACGCATCCCCAAGCAAGAGAACTCGCATTGGTCACCACTTCAAATTCTTTGCTAAAATTGGGTAGTTTGAGGATCAAGGTTGTGACTAAGCTTGACAAGCTAGACTGTTCAACTTGGGTCCATTTAATGGCAACTTGCTTCTTGAGTAGGTCTATGAGGGGTATAATGATCAAAGCATAATTCTTGATAAAGATTTGATACCATCCTATTAAACCCAAAAAGCTATGAACTTCACTTACGGTGGTTGGAGGCGACCAATCTTGTAAATCCTTGACCTTGGATCTACTGAAATTCCCTTTGTTGAATCTATAAACCCTAAATACTCGATTTGCTCCTTGAAGAACACACACTTCTTTTTCTTAGCATATAGCTTGTGAGTTCGCATTGTCTCAAGAACTGTCCACAGTTGTGACTCGTGACTTCCTTCATCCTTGGAATATGTTAAGATGCCGTCAAAGAATACAAGGACGAGATCATCAAGATAAGGTCTAAATATATCTGGCATTAATTTGTTGAAGGTAGCAGGTGCATTTATTAATCCAAATGACATTATGATAAACTCGTAATCCATACCTTATGCTAAAAGCGGTTTTTGGGATATCTTCTTGCTTGATTATGATTTGGCAATACCCTAATCTAAGATCAATCTTGGAGAAAATCTTCGCTCCGTGTAGTTGATCAAGTAGTTCATCGATTCTTGGAATCAGATACTTATTCTTGATCGTTACCTAATTTAGCCCTCGATAATCAATGCAGAGACGAAGAGTCCCATCCTTCTTTTTTTGAAATAACATTGGAGCTCCCTAGGGTGAGTTAGTAGGTCTAATGTATCCTTGATTTAAATTTTTTTTGAGTTTTTCCTTTAGTTCTATGGCTTTCGGAATGGACATTCAATATGGTTTCTTTGCAACTGGTGCAGCTCCTAGTACTAGTTTGATTTTGTGGTCGACTTCTCTCTATGATGGAAGTTTTGTTAATTCTTCAAGAAATACATCAGCATGTTTCCTAAGGGATGACGGTTCATCTCCAGCTTCTTTATCCTATTCAATTTTATTTAATTTGATTAGGTATACAGGTAAGCCTTTTCTTAAACCTTTAGCGATTTGAGAAGCTTTTGCTAATTGAATCTTTGGTTTTTCTGCTTCTCCTTGTGTGGTCACTTGTTGTCCTACAAGATTCAAGAATGTGACATGGCCCTTTTCACAATGAATATATTGAGAATCATTTGGAATTAACTAGTCAATTCCTAACAGGCACTTATAGGTTCCCAGGTTCATCACTCAGAATTGCATGTTGGTCTGATTACCACCCAAATTAAACTCCACCTTACTAGTTTTCTAGCACACCTTGGTGATATGAATGAATGTGTGATTCCAAAATCAATCAAAATTTTAAAGGGTTTACCATTATAGATTGATGGTGTTTGAATCACTAAGAACTATCGATTTGGTCCCTTCTTGTTGAGAGAGGCGTGAATTCTCACTCTCTCCATGTCGGTTTCCAAAGTGGAACCCTCATCATCTTCTACTTCCTTGAGGGTTATGCCAGAAACTCTTCCTCTAGCTATGGTTTTGCGAGTCTTTGGTCATTACGAAACTTTTTTTGGCATTTTTTTTGTTTGAGTTTTGGGCATCACCTTTAGATGTGGCCAGGTTCGTTATAATAATAGTACCTGAAAGAAAGTATCCTTATTATCACTAGTAAAGTTCTCTACCATCGACATCTTAGCCTTCTTGCTATTAGCAGATTGGAATTGACATTGGGCTCTTTTTGCATAGCCCCTAGTTATATTTTTATTTTGGAACTTATTATTCCAAGGCTTATTGTTTCTTGGTTTGGACAGGAGTTCCTTTACAATCAGTCTTGCTCTTATCAATGCATCTTGGAGGTCGGATGGATGCATTGCTTCAAGCCATATGCTCAAGGGATCATCCGGCAAAACTTGGATACTTGTTGTGAAATATCCATAGGTGGTGCATAATTGAGAAGTGTTACAAACTTCAAGTAATAGGCTTCTAATGTCATTCCAAGTTTCTTTAGACCAAAGAATTCATTCATCTTTTGCTTACGGTATGCTGGCCAGAGTTACCGGCCTTGCACTGCATCCTTTAATGCATTCCAACTAATAGATGCTTCAGAGATTCCTTTGTCTTTACACCATTGTTTTCACCAAATTCTGGCTTCTCTTGTTAGCTTTAACTTGCCAATCATTGCTTGATTCGCTGGGATAATTCCAATAGCAAATGAAATAATCTTCTTGGGACTTGACCCATATTTCTGCTTCAACCTCGACATTTTTTCCTTGGCCATCAAACTCAGGTGGTTTGATTTGCTTAAGCATGAACTTCTTTTCTTGGATCTTAGTAGCATTAAGGGTAGGAATAGCTTCTTATGGTATCGTAATATTTTCTCTAGTTAGCTCTACAAATGTTACCATATAATTTGCTCGTATCTTTTCAAAAAGAGAAATCATTTCACAATGATAGAAATACCTTATATTAAATTTTCAAAGAAGGTTACATCATGATAGAGTTTTTCGAATTAACTTAAGGAATGTAACCATGGATTTCAGATATATCTACTGACTCGGAATTATTAATTGCTAAAGTGGTAACCAATTTCATATTCAATGGATAGAAAAAATAATTTCCTTTGCTAAAGGAAAAAAATACATGGTTTATTTTGGGATGGCTGGTTATTTGGGAGAGAAAATCTCCTTAATACAATCTAAGCATGGAATTTGGATACATCCATTAAGTAATAATTGGGCTTTAAAGAATGGATATCTAAAAATTGATACTTTAAAGGAAGATCAAGAAGTCCATCTTTGATGTAGTTACAATTTTTAGAGCAACCAACAACTATAATTCGGTCCGCTAGGATGACCTTTGTCGCTTCCTCATAAATACATCGATTTAGTTTAACCTCTCGACATCTAGTGAATAAAGTTGAATTCACTTTGGCTTCATGGAATAAATAAACCTTGAAGACTTTAAGGTTTTCCATTCATCTTATTCTCTTCAAATCGGTCTAAAGAAGGCAAGGTAGCTTGTGTCGATATAACAATATCCACAGCTTATCATCCATCATCTTTCCCGGTATAGTGTAGAAGGATTGCAGATGTGATCTAGAATCCACATTACTTGCATTCTCCATCCATAATCCGCAGAATGAATTGCTGATGTAAACTTTACTCAGAAGACTAGGAATTTCTCACAATCTTTGTCTCTCTGGGCAATATTAAAAAACACATATCAGCAAGGGAAAGGGAAAACAACTCATGTCTCAGGCTACAATTTCTAAGTTTTTGATTTATTTTGGTTTTGATAACACTTGTAACATATCCGTCTTTATTATATGACGAGTTACATTTAAGTAGTCGCCTAGAGTTTACCTTCCAACCGTCGCCATCCGTATTCTAACCAGAATGATTGAATTTTGTCCGGCTCTATAACCCTAGGTCTACCCCGCAGGGAAAGCATCTTGTCGTTACCCATGGAGGATCGACCTAAAGGTTTCTAATTAACCTAATAGTCATCTATCAACAACCAACTCATCCGAAGGCGTCCTTCGAGAGGCTTATTGTCCGGAAGGAGTGACTGCCATTACCCTTGGTTCATGGAGTACAACACTTTTTTCCAAGAGCAAACTAAGGATTTATGAAATCCCTCGTAGTGCTCTGGCGCAATCACTGTACCTTTCCCTTAAGATAATTTACAGTTTGGGTTCTGAGACCAAACCCTAGGTAAGTCAACCAATCGGCCCTTCTTAGAGTTTCTTCCTGGTGTTTGTTTTTGGGAAAACTTCTTCACAAACTGAGATCACTATGCCATAGGACTAGATTCGTCGAGAATCCATATACCTGCTTCCATCTATGGAAGTTCTTAGTTATCTAATTACCTACCACATTACGTGAAATATATAAAAACATCTTTATTAATTAAAAATAATCATTTTTTGCATAGTTGTTCATTTGTGTAATTTACTCACAGAGATATAATCAGAATAAAATAAATTTATTGATTCTGTTTCATAATGTGTGTTCTCCTACCCATACAATAGAAACATTACAATTTTACATGCTGTCTCATTCGACGCATCTGCATGTCACCAAGATCAAATCCACCCATAGCTAGCATTTTTAGGTGTCCCAAGTAGAACTTGGGTCATACATGGGACCAAGTAGTTCCTAGGTGCATAAAGGATTTACTAGCTAGAGCCCCTCCTAGCACCTTAGCCACCTCCTACTTGAAACAATCCCTCTTGGGAGACCTCTCGCCATCAAAGTCAGTTCATGCTTCCACGGCTGTAAAGACATCCCCTCTTGGTATGGGGATTCAAAACCTATCCTTGGGGGAGGTATAGGGTTCCTCAATTTATATATGTTTCAATACTTAATTCAATCAGGATGATCTAATCTAGAAAATCACAAACAAGATTGATGTCTTTAAGCAATTATGACTTCAAACACTCATGCAACTTTCAAGTGATGATTAATCTCATAGCAATCAAACTTTGAGATTCACGCAGTGAGCTCTTCCCCTAGGGTATCTAGATTTTGGGGACTCTAAAAATCTTTTTAACTATCAACAATATTTTATTGATGCTAATAACATGCATTGATGGAAACTTATTTATCAATAACCATTATAGCCAACTAGAGTCCCTTCTTATGCATGTTTACTAGGGAGCATTAATACTATGGCAAGAGGTAGGCTTACTCTCGCTCTTCACTTAGACTGAATTATCAAGGTACTTGACATAAATACACTTTGCATAGTATTGAAGATGGATCAAATACACTTTGCATAGTATTGAAGTCCGTTTTTTCAACTTAGAGATATTTTCGGTCTTAAAATCTTTTATCAAAGCTTCTAAATTAAACTAAATCCTTGACTAATTTCTTCAAGGTTCGTTCTTAATAAATCCGTCTTGAAAAATTCCTCATGATTTCATTAGCCAACAACCCCTACAAAAATAGTAAGGGATGTCCTATGAATATGTTGTTGAACGATCCGATGCATCCATGATAGAATAGGAAGATGGTCAATTGCTACCAATTAACTTGTAAACCATACTAACCATTATCGGTCCAAAATAGGACATGTTAGCAAAGTAGTCCCCAAAGTTTCCTTGGACTAGCATTAAGAGGCAATTGTAAAAGGCCCTCAAGACCACAGTTAAGAAAAACATGTTCAACTAAGACATAATTAGCTAGGGAGTCTACAAAGAAATTCCACTATCGTTGGGGAATAAGTGGCATGTCACTACATCAAAGATCTCAAGGGTGTCCAAGGTTACATGATGGTATATCCTTAAAATGGGATCCCTCACACTGTAATGGTAAAGGGTTGTTATCCGCTCCCGTGACTCTATCAGTGACTCCTGTGCTCGCAACTCCAATTGTTGCTTCCACGTTAGTAGGATCATTCGTGATTTGTGCTTTTGAATTCTTTTTCTTTAGGGCCATGAATAATTATCTTCATAATGAGGGTTGATTTCATAATTAGAGCTAGTATTCAATTTTCTTTGGAATGTATAAACACATTAAAGTAAACTAAGTAATGGGGACATTACCGAACAATCTTATAAGGATCATCCCATTTGGGCTTGAACTTGCCTGGGAAGAGCTCACAACTAGCATCATAATATAGGACCAATTGGACTATTACCACACTTATACTTCTTAGTATGAAGATCATGACGTATTTTCACTAGCTCCTTTCCTACTTCATGATGTAACAAGGCTTGCAATTGAGTCTCATCAAGATGTGCAAGGGAAGTGATCTTTTCTTGCAATTCTTTCTCCTCACTCAAAGAATGATTTAGAGTAAACCTCACTATAGGCAGCTCATTCTCCAAATGTAGAGAACACTCTTTCACATATGCTAATTTAAAAGGGGTATGGCTTGTAGCTCTTTTGAATGTCGTATTATAATCCCAAACAGCCACATACAACTTCTTATCCCAATCACGCTTATCTTTAGATACAATCTTGAATAAAATCCTCAAAAATTGCTTATTGGGTAACTCTCTACTTATCCGTTAGCTTAAGGTTGTAAGGCATGGTCTTATTATGTTTAATCTTCAAAGATTTCTTCAAAGTCTCAAATACTTTATTCAAAAAATGTGTCCTACGGTTAGACACAAGCTCCTTAGATGGACAAAAATGATAAATAATCTCCTCTAAAATAAAACTAGTCATTTCCTTGTTATCATCCTTCATTGTAGCATAGGTTTTAGACCACTTAGTGAAATAGTCTGTCACCACAATGATATAATGCTTTTGTGTAGTTAATGAAGGATGTATAGTGTCAAGAATCGCGTGGTGGGGGGGACTTGCTCAAGATACTGCGCCGAACACACACAGAATGCACAAGGAGAAGCTCACTCAAGAGACAAGAAGAGATATGGAGGCCAAAACGTTTTCTTGCTGGGTTCTTCTTCTTCTTCCACACTCTTTACAATGTACACAAAGTATAGATAAGATACAACATAAAGGAAAGTGGCCTACTAAGTCAAACAATGCATAATTGACTACACTAGTCGACTGGCGCTATAACTATGCCAGCTGTAAATAGGTGTAACAACCTGAATATAATAAGTAATGAGTCAGTGGCCATGTGAGAGTCATAATGACCACCACTGACATGCTAAGTGTAGGCGTGTGGACCCATCTAACCAGGCGGTCCATCATCAATGTCCACATGTGTTGAGCTTGTTATCTCAACACTCCCCCTTAAGCTCAACTGCATCTCTGCAACTCCAAGTAAGCTTCGAAACTTTTGAAGCTTCTCTGTACCCAATGCCTTCGTGAAGATGTCAGCTATCTGATCCTGTGTGCTGACATACACCAAGTCAATCTCACCTGCTAGTACCTTCTCTCTCACATAGTGGTAGTGTACCTCAATATGTTTTGTCCTGGCATGGAACACAGGGTTCCTAGCCAACTGTATACTGCTCATGTTGTCACAATAAATGACAACTAGACCTTCCACCTGCACATCCAAATCAGCCATTAACTTTTGTAGCCATACTACCTCACATGCTGCAACAGCAGCACCTCTATACTCAGCCTCTATACTCGACAAAGCAACTGTAGATTGCTTTTTGCTGCTCCAAGAAATTGCTGCACTACCAAGAGAGAACATGTATCCGCACACCTCAATGCCAAGGAAGTACCTTAGCTCACCTAAATCCTTCATTTCAAACTTCTTCAAAAATTCCTTGACTTCAACAAACCCACTATCACTATCACCTGTAATAATCAAGTCATCCACATAGATGACTATGATGAACAAACCTGCATCTCCCTTTCTCATATACAGTGAGTGATCATCATCAGAAACATAAAAGCCAATATTGACAAGATACTCTCTGATCTTGTCAGACCATGCTCTAGGTGCTTGCTTGAGCCCATAGAACGCCTTCTTCAACCTGCACACATACGTGGGATGCTCTAAATCTTCATAACCTGCTGGTTGATCCATATACACTTCTTCCTACAAATCACCATGCAAGAAGGCATTCTTCACATCCATTTGCTGCAACCTCCAACCTTTGGCTGCTGCCAAAGCAATCACACATCTGACAGTTGCCATCCTAGCAATTGGATTGAAGGTTTCTTCATAATCTATGCCATATGTCCGGGCATAGTCTTTTGCAACCAGCCTAGCTTTGTACCTACTAATAGAACCATCTGCATTGCGCTTAATCTTATAAACCCACTTACATCCAATAGCTTTCTTGCCCTTCGGCAATGATACTAGATCCCAAGTCTTATTGGCCTCTAATGCAGCCATCTCCTCATCCATTACTGCATCCCAATGAGCATGACCAGCAGCCTCCTCAAAACATGTGGGCTCAACATCCTCAACTAGTTTCACCATATAAGCATAAAGGTCAGTTGCATAACCTTCAAAACCAAATCTTTTAACAAGGTATCTGACCCTGCTAGATCTGCGTATCACCAGATCACTCAATGGAGCCTTTACATTATTATGAGCTCTCTATACACCTGGTGTCTTGACAGAAGGGATACCAAGCTCATCATCTAAGCTCTTTGAGCCATTGGAGTCTCCATCAAGAACTGCATCAATGCCATCGGACACTTTATTCTTTCCTTTGTCTTTAACTGTAGTGCTACTAGATGCGCTTGAAGATGTAGAGGTACTCCTTAGTCTCCCAGACCAAGGACTACGAGATGATGTCTCTGGTCCACTAAGAGTTCGTGATTCTTGCTTTTCAGCCTACACATGAGTGTCATGATCATCATCATCATCCAATGCATCGCCACTAGATGCATACCAACTACTCATTTAATCAAAGATGACATCCCTGCTCACTCTAAACTTACATGTGATAGGGTTATAACAGTGATACCATTTCTGCTCTAAAGAGTATCCAACAAAGACACACTTTTCAGCCTTTGGATCTAGTTTCTTCTGCAACTCATCTGGCACATGAACATACGCAATGCAGCCAAACACTTTCAAGTGTGAGACATCAGGCTTCTTACCTGTAAAATATTCTTCGAGGGTCATACCATGAACAGCAGCTGTGGGAGTTCTATTCATAATATAAACAGCAGTATGAACAGCCTCAGACCAAAAATGCTTAGGCATATTCTTTTCAGCCATCAAGGCACGTGCAACTTCTGCAATATGCCTGTTTTTTCTTTCTGCAACCCCATTTTTCTGTGGGGTATATCTGCATGTGAACTATCTCTTTATCCCATGAGACCTTAGAAAATCACTGAACTCATTCGAGAGGTACTCTCCCCCTCCATCTAACCTCAAGCACTTTACTTTCAAGCCTGTTTCTCTTTCAACTGCAGCCTTGAAAGTTCTAAAGTGCTCAAATGCTTCACTCTTTTTCTTCATAAAATATACCCACAGCTTTCTAGAACAATCATCAATGAATGTGACAAAGTATGAACTGCCTCCAAGAGATACATTTTGTGTAGGCTCCCAAATGTCTGTATATACAATATCAAGGATATTTCTGCTTACATCTCTATCATGTGAAAAGGGTTATCTTGCCTGCTTACCAAATTGACATGCTTCGCATACCTTATGAAATTCTACAACTCTAAATGTAGGCAAACCTGTAACCAACCCTTTGGACTGCATTAATTTCAGCCTTTGTACATTTGCATGTCCAATGCGTTTGTGCCAAATTTCAATATTTGCAACAACACCTTTTCCTTTAGCATACATAGCAGCATTCATAGTAGGAATTCTAGCATCCACAGTAAATATACGTCCAACTCTACTTCCCTTTGCTACCAACCTGCACTTGCCATTGAAGTCTTCTACAAAGCAGCCCTTTGCATTAAATCTTACTTGCAGCCCTTGCTCTACCATTTGACTGACTGACACCAAGTTCTTTGTAATAGATGGCACATGTAATATATCTGAAAGACTCTTTGTCTTACCATCATGCAAGGACAAGGGAACTTTTCCAATGTGTGAAATTGGGTGGCATGAATCATCACCCGTCTGCACATAACCTGCATTTTGCAAATCTTGCATCTCTCCAAACCATTCTGCATGACTAGTCATATGATTGGATGCACCTGAATCAACATACCAAACATCATCATGTGTTCCCTTTCCTGTAATAGCATTCAACATATGCTGCATAACAAAAAGACGTTTATTTTTGTCTTCATTCTGTCGTGAAGAGGATGCATAGTTTTCTTGCTGCAACTTACCACTGCGAATATCATCTTTCTTAGCATAACATTGGGCTGCAATATGACCTGTTTTGCCACAGTAGTGACACACAATACCAGAGTTATTAGAACCTCTGTTCTGCCATCCACCTCTTCCTTTAAAGCTCCCCTTGCCTCTAAAGTTACCATGACCTCCTGAGACCTGCATATCGCCAAATTGTTGATTCAATCTGTTTTGCTGGTTGTCACTACCACGTCCTGTACCATGGCCTCTTGAAGAGAACCTGCCACGTCCCCTTCCTGAACTGGAGTAGAAAGCTTGGACATGTTCACCACTTCTTTCAGATGTCTCACTTTGCATGTTGATCTCTTCAGTGATCATAAGGAAGACCAACTCATCGAAATCTGGAAATGGCTTTCTGACATATACGGAAGTTACAAAAGACTTCCAAGCCTTTTCATTGTTAAGTCCACCCAAGGTAGACGACACCAAATCATCATCATCGGGCATTGCATCAATCGCTGCCAATGCATCTGCAATGCTCCTTACCTTCAATGCATACTCATTGATAGACATCTTCCATTTCTTCAATGTATTCAACTCTTGCTTGAGTTGAATCTTTCGTGCCTTTGTATTTATAGAAAATATACTTTCAAGTATGGTCCAAGCTGCATATGAATTCTCTACATTTCTAATATGTCCCAGCATATTATTGTCAATTACTGCAGACAACCAATACATGACCTTTTTATCTTTTGCATTCCATTCCTTCCCTGCCTTTGTCTCTTCTGCAGTTGGAGGATCACTCACCTCCGGCTCCTTTTCTTCACTTGAAACAAACTCGTAGAGGCCTTTTCCAATAAGGAAGCTCGTGACACGGAACTTCCATGAAGGGTAGTTGTTCAGCTTCTCAATGATGGGGCTTCCACTGTTCTCTGCCATTATCATAAAACTAATACCAAATAGCAAGTAAATCTTCTACAACCCTCGACTTGTAGTGCACAGCAATACACCAGACAGCCTTTTTCACTGTCTGCTCAACAATACATGCAATCTGCAACATGTTTGCAAATAAACCTTATGTTTGCTTCCTGCAAACACCTTAAGAATTACAAATTCCCAATCTGTAACCTGCATACCCACTTTCGGTCAAAACAGCCGAAATCACAGTATACCCTGAAACTGTTGTCCACAACCTAGCGGGTCTAAAACGGGGCCTGAAACGGCCTCAGATGCCCAAAATAACTGTGAAAAAGCCTTAAAGGGCATATCTATAGAATACACAGCACTCTTCGCGCACGCCAAATCTCACTGCAATCTGAGATTTTTGCTTGACCTTGCTTCCGGTGCCTCCACAGGCACTATCCAAGAGAGAGAGTGGAAGAATGGGAGAGCTTCTTATCCATGGCTTGCTTGCTCGAACCTTGCTTCTTCTCTTTCACTTCAGCCTTCAAAATCAGCCTCTCTCAGTGGCACGGCTCTGATACCATGTCAAGAATCACGTGGTGGGGGGGACTTGCTCAAGATGCTGTGTCGAACACACACAGAATGCACAAGGAGAAGCTCACTCAAGAGATAAGAAGAGAGATGGAGGCCAAAACGTTTTCTTGTTGGTTTCTTCTTCTTCTTCCACACTCTTTACAATGTACACAAAGTATAGATAAGATACAACATAAAGGAAAGTGGCCTACTAAGTCAAACAATGCATAACTGACTACACTAGTCGACTGGCGCTATAACTATGCCAGCTGTTAATAGGTGTAACAGCCTGAATATAATAAATAATGAGTCAGTGGCCATGTGAGAGTCATAATGACCACCGACATGCTAAGTGTAGACGTGTGGACCCATCTAACCAAGCGGTCCATCATCAATGTCAGCATGTGTTGTATAGGTTCAACTAAATCAATGCTCCACTTCTCAAATGGTAGTATAGCCATGGTAAGAGTCGGTGAACACTTCCTATTCTCTCTATTTTCATGTCTCGTAGATGTTTCACATCTCCTAATATATGCAAATACATCCTAGGAAATGGACAACTACCAATATCCAGCTCTTAAAAGGCCCTCCACGAGAAAAGTCATCACACTCTTCCAAGACAAACAAAACCTCATCAAGCATGACACATCGATCATAAACATCATCGACTCCTTTCCGATTTAGTGTTCCTACAATCAAGGTAAATTTCAAGGCTTATTGCCTAATTTTTCTCTTTTCAACCTTTGACAAAGTAGCTTCAATATCTCTTGTGGATAGATAGTACATTATGGTAGCATATTAGGATCAAATGGAGAGCGTATCAATTTTAAATAGACCCTCGAGGTCACTATCTTCAACCAAGACTTCCTTCAGCTTCCTGAAATCCACAAGACATTCAACCATGCCTTGCAACTTCAGCAGCTTACTCCTAATTTTATAGTCAAATTCCTACAAAGTGATTAACCACTTTGCTAGGTGGTCATGCAAGTGCAACTTATTCAACAATAGTCTCAGTTCCTCTATCTTTGTATAAAGTACTACCTTTTCATATATGATGTAGTACTTGAAAATTTTTGTTGCAAAGACCATCCCAAGGCGGAGTTTCTCCACAGAGATATAATTAATCTTAGATATCCCCAAAATGCGTGACTAGCAAATGCAATCAGATGATACCTCATCGCCTTCCAAATTTTGGATAAACAGTTTTTGATACTATACATGGTAGCCGCTAAAAGTATATAAAATATCACACCCCATTAAGATGCTTTTAGAATTCACGCTTTTGCTAATCCTTGCTTCACATCCTCAAAGGATACTTGACATGGATCACTCCAAACAAACAAACAATTAAAGGACAATAGATTCATCAATGGCAATGTCCTCTCAACCAATGCATAAATAAATCCTCGATAATATTTGACTGATGAGATAGAAAGTTAAAACATTCAACTCCTTTGGGAAAATATCACAAAATTTTTATCAGCCACATGTTGCTAAGACCCTAGCACATTGCATAATCCAAAAGCCATAACATGATACCTAAAGATGCCAAATCTGATTAAAAATGTTATTTTCAACTTATCTTCCTCTATGATAGCTATTTGGTTACAATCGGTAAAGTAGTCCATAAACGAATCCGTATCCTACCTACTAACTGATCTAGAATCTAATCAATAAATGGCAAGGGATAGCAATCTTTGACCATCTATTTATTGAGCTACCTAAAATCTACAACAATTTGGATTTGATTTTTCTTTCTTGATAACTACTAGCAAACACAACTCCATGTGTTATATAGGAAATATCAAGCTAGCCTTAATGCAATTTTTGTAGCTCCTTAAACAGTCCATCCCTTAGCTCAAAAGGTATATGCCTAAATTTTTGTCGAATAGGGCAACCATCTTTCTTTTGGGGGAATAGTATACATATCAAGACTAGGAGAAATACCCCTTAGCTCATGCACTAGGCAAAAATCTCATGGAGTTCTTAGATTGAGGAAATTTTATCCTGCATCTCTTCTAGACTAAGCATAGATCCTAATTTAATTTATTGTGGATTATCCAATATACTGAGGTCTAGCTCAATAACATATGTGTCTCTCATTCAGACTTGAGCTTCTACTAGCACATTCTGAGTCACCTGGTAGATATCTTTTGTGGTGGACTCCTCTCTTGATTCATCACTTTCGACGAAGTCTCACTGCTAGAAGGATCCTCTAATGTATCTAATCGTGTCAAAGATAAGGGTACTCTCTTGCAGAGAAGAGATTCAAGATATGCATCCACTATTACACGTTCGGCTTCTGTGTCAAAAATCAGACGACCAACGAGTATATCAACTTAGCATTCAGATTGCAAGATCCATGGCCTTTCTAATAATACTTGATAGCTTGGCCACCTTGCAAACCTAATAACCCTAAATTCCAAAATGCATTCCAATTAGCAATAGTCACATGGACTTTGGTGATACAACCTTTTGATTGCCTTAAACTATCATCAACCAACCAAAGAATTGTGGAGGCATTCTTTTGGATTTTTAGTCCTAGCGTTTCAATCAATTATGAACTCATAATGTTGATGGATTATGCCATATCCACAATGGCATGATCCACTAATATATCATCAACATATGCTATTACCCTTGGATAATGCCTTTCAACATGTTCAAACCAATCATCTCCCACATGGGCTATTCCCAAGGGTTCGACGATATTCCCAATGTCAACGATGTTCTTAAACTCTATATGCACTCCTGAAGATAAGTTGATTAGTTGCAATAATAGATTCACATCATGCTTTACCTCACAAAGAGAATTGGCTAAGTCAAATTCATGATAATTAGCAATGGTTCTCTTTTCCTTCTAGAACATTCTTTCTCTTGGTCATTGAACAAGCTTAGGTGCCTCTTTCTTGGCTTTTACCTTATTATTTGGCAACACCTTATTTGAGTCAACTTTACCATCATTAGCTTTTAGAGGATTGGCTTCCACATCAGGGTTAAGGTCCCCTTATCCTCCTATTTAGGGTTTACCTCAATAGGTTTTACATTATCCCTATGCCTTCTTTAATCTTCTATTGTAATGGCTCATAATGTGGAAGCCTCAATGGTGTTGACATGCACAACTTTGATAAGGCTAACACCACTACCATTGGGAAGCTCTCCTACAATAGCTTTTCATCTCTATAATATTTGCTTTGGTCCCTCATCCTACTGAAGATTATTCCCTTTTGCTTAATGATTAATCTGACATGGCTACTTATTCCCTTGCTAAAGAGAGCTAATCAAGTACTAACCGGATGGCTAGACTTCCCACATATGTTGCATTTGACATTAGGACAATTCCTCGAAAAGTACTGACCACCACACCACTTACAACTAAATCTTGATGGACCACCCTCTTCATGTGTTAACCCTCGAAATGACATAAGGTGAAAAGGAAAAAAACAAACAACACAAGGTGCAAAGAGACTTATGAACAAGCATGAAAATATAGCTTCTTGGAAAAAGAAGACTAAGAAGAGTGGGAAAAAATGTTTAAAAATCATGAACAAGACATGTAAGAAATAGAGCACCAGGCTCCCTCCTATGCAAAGTTGTAAATGAAAAGACACATGTAAAAGAGCCATGAGAATAGAAAAAGAATAGAAAAGAAAGTAGAAAAGAGCATCAAGGCCAGATGGCCAGCCATGAAAAAAGAGTCACTACAAGGATTTAAGCTTATAGCGAGGGTGATTAGCGACAGCGGGTGGGTAGCGGCGTTACTATTTGCGTCGCAAATAGCGACACTCCACAGGGAAAAAAAACGGGCCGAAATCGAGCGCCGGTTTATTTTACGTTTTCGCATTTTGTGTTTTGAGAGCGAGAGTGAGGAAGAGAGCGACCATCGTGAGAGAAGGAGAGGAAGAAGACTTGCCACCGCCGTTGTTCATGAAGGAGAGGAGGAGCCTTCATCGCAAAGAGGAGTCGCCCCACACTCGCCATATCTCATCGGTGAGTCTCCCTCTCTCCTTCTTTTGCTTGTTTAAGGTTTAAATCACTTTCTCTTTTGCTTGTTTAGGAGAGGAAATGAGAGAGAAAGAGAGGGAGAGAAAGAGAAAGAGAAAGAGAACGAGAGGAAGAGGGAGAGGGAAGGGGAGGAAATGAGAGAGGGAGAGAAAGAGAAAGAGAGGGAGAGGGAGGGAGAGTGCATTCTCTCGCGTGTTAGGATATATTGTGAGAGGGAGAGGAAATGAGAGAGAAAGAGAGGGAAAGGGAGAGGGAGGGAGAGAAAGAGAGAGAGAGAGGGAGAAAGAGAAAGAGAAAGAGAGGGAGAGGGAGAGGGAGGGAGAGAAAGAGAGAGAGAGAGGGAGAAAGAGAAAGAGAAAGAGAGGGAGAGGGAGAGGGAGGGAGAGTGCATTCTCTCTCTCCCTCTCCCTTTTGCTTTCGGAGAGTGTTAGGATATATTATGAGAGGGAGAGGAAATGAGAGAGAAAGAGAGAGAGAGGGAGAGAGAGGGAGAGAAAGAGAAAGAGATGTATACTCAAATGTATAGCTTTATGGAGATGTATGTCTACTCAAATGGATAGCTTTTGTCTACTCAAGATGTAGTCCACCTGTGTGTGTATATATTGGAATGATAACATATCCATGATTATGGTAATGGTATGCACTTTTCTTTTTTTATGGGTACCATTACATCGACTCCTTAAGAGGGCTAAAAATTGGTCATACACTTTATAAAGTCTAATTAGGAGATTTAAGATGCACGATAATAGACTTATCGATAATGGTATACAATGTGCTTTGCCATGGGCCACGTACGTTGGTGACTCTTTAATATGGCTTAAAATTGGTCATATCCTTCATAATGTCCAAGTTAGGATGCATTAAGTTTGGAAAATAAGAAAAAAAAGAAGAAGGAAAAGATAGGACTTTGTAACAACCAGGAAACAAGTGAACAGAGAAAGGAGGAAAAACAATTTTGAATATCTAAGATGGAAAATAGATAGTAAGGGAAGAAAGAGAGAGAGAGAGAGAGCAAAAAAAAGGGGGAATAGCTCATTGGAGTTTGTGAGAGATTGAGAGACAGAGAGTAGTAGGCCAAAGGAGCAACAGAGATTCATGTGTCTTTGCCCTCGGTGGTTCTAGGTATGATTAGAACCCTCATTGCAAAGTGATGAATGTGAACAGGATCATAGTTAGTCATGTGTATGGTTGAGTGAATCACTACTATCATTTTTTTGTCATTCAATGTGTCTTTTTCATTGCTCTGATGGTGTCCCTAGGCCTCAAATGGTCGAATCCGCACCGGCTCTTGGATGTTCGAGTCACCTTAGTCCCAGTGAAATTCGGACACTCGGACTCAAACAGTTCCACTCAGACACTTAAACGAAAAATTCAACTCAGTCTCGGACGGTTCAATCACTTCAGTCCACTCGGACACTTAAGAAAGTCTACTCAGAGAGTTTGACCATTTGAACAAGCTAAAACCGCCACTCAGATGATCAAGTCTCAGACTCAAATGCTCATAGACTTGCAGCTCAGACATCCAAATTAGAAGATTACTAATACCATAACACTCTAGTTAGATCCAAGACCTGGGTGCATGACCCAATCTGGATCCCAAACATGCAAGCATATTGAGCAATAGAGCTTATCAACACAGAATTCACACCAACATGCCCAATAATTTTGACCAAATCACTTAATCACTCATAGCTTGCTACCTAGTGGAGATAGTATTTGACACTAGCATCCCAGCTTTCCAATGACTCTTGTGAGGTTTGTTTGAGAACCTGCTCAAAACACCAATAAAAAAATTGATATATGGTCAAGTGTTACACAAGTAGATCTAGACTGCCAACCAACCTCCTGTACCTCCCAACCTCTTGTATATGGTCTGGTGTTACATAAGGAGAAGGCAGACGGGCCAAGGAGGTGTCAGAGGATAGAGGAGCAAAGAAGGGCTTCTAGTCACATAGTCAATATGGCTTTAATGGTTGAGATTATGAGAGAAGTAAAGGAGCCAACTCACTTAGAAGAAGAACTTGCAGATCTAGCATGGAAGACAGCTATGCAAGCCGAGTATGATAGCATTATGAAGAATTATACTTGGGAGCTAGTGGATCTGGAATGTAAAGTACAAGACTGATGGTACCTTAGAAAAGTACAAGGCTAGACTGGTTGCACATGAATTTTCACAAGTTGAAGGGTTTGATTTTCAAGAGTTATTTGCTCCAACTGCTAGAATGATCACTATTTGCATAGTACTTGAAGTGGCCACCCACAAGCAATGGCCAGTTTACCAAATGGATGTTAAGTCAGTGTTCTTAAATGGTGACCTCAAGGAGGAGGTGTACGTGGCTTAGCCACTAGGGTTTGAGGTCCCCCCATCCTGAGAACAAAGTATGTAAGTTGAAGAAGACATTGTATGGGTTGAAGCAATCCCCCAGAGCATGGTACCAGCAGATAGATAAACTATTTTTAAACTTAAAATTCAAAAGGTGTGCCTCATATGCTAACTTATATGTTTACAAGGATGGTGAAAAGTATGTAGTGATTGTCCTATATGTGGATGACCTTCTTATTATAGGTAACTATGAAGATATGATCAACCAAACTCAAAAATATTTTATTTTTGAGTTTGAAATGACACATTTGGGCTTGCTGCACTATTTTTTGGGGATTAAAGTCTTGCAAGAGCTAGGAAAGATCTTCATCTCTCAAAAGAAGTATGCATGGGAGATGCTAAAGGCATTTGGCATGACATAGTGCAAAAAGATAGCTACACCTATGGAGGTGAATGCAAAGTTATCCATTGAGGATACATTAGCACTGGCAGACTAGGAGGTATAGAAGGTTGGTCAGCAATCTGTGATCTACTTGTGGGAGGTTGGAAGATAGAGGGGGTTGGTCGACAGTCTAGATCTACTTATGTAACACTAGACAAATATTAGTTTTGATGTTGGTTTTTTGAGCAAGTTCTCAAACAAACCTCATGAGAGTCATTAGAAAGCTAGGATGCAGGTACTCAAATACTTGAAGGAAAATCTTGACTATGATATCACATACAATTCTAAAACTTCTCTTATGGGGAATTGTGACTTAGATTGGGCACGAGACAGTGATTCCATAAAGTTAGTTTCTGGTTATTGTTTCTCTTTGGGTTCAGGAGTTTTCTCTTGGATTAGTAAGAAGCAGCCAATAGTGGCATTGTCTTCTACCGAAGTAGAGTACAAGATAGCTTGTTTTGTTGCATGTGAAGTAGTAGTATGGTTGAGAAGGATCCTATGGCATATGAGAGTGCAGGATAAAGAAACAATTATGTTGAGATGTGACAATCACATGTGCATTTTTATTTCCAAAAATTTAGTATTTCATGTGTGCAACAAAGATATAGAGATCCAGTATCACTATGTGTGTGAGTTGATCGAGGATGGGATAGTGGAACCAGTCTACTATCCAACAAAGGAGAATGGAGCAAATATCTTCAACAAAGCACTTATGAAGGATTTGTCTCGATTTCATCATCAAAGACTCCGACATTGGGCCGAGGAGATAGTTCACCTGCAAGTGGGATATTGAGGGGGGGTGTTAGATATACTCAATGCCTCACCCTCATAAGGTGCCACCAATGATCCATGGTGCTCAAAGTTGTAAGGTCCCCCATTATGAGGAGAAGCCACATGCATGTGAGCTCAAATATTGGTTAAGTCCTAACTTGTATGTTAGATGAGGTCTATGTGATGGGATGGCAAAAAGGTGACCATTGTGGCTCTAATATTTGGGTTAGATGCAGTAGTTAAGCTGGTTGCAACTCAAGACACATTGCATCGAGTTGCAAGACAAGGGAGTTATCAGGGGCCCTAGCCTATGGTAAAGGGAATATTCCAAGGAATATTTCCTAGCCAACTAGTGGAGGTGCATATGGAAGGTCAATAGAAACATGTGCATATGGAAGGTCATCCATCATGACCCCCTTGACAAGCTATAAAAGTTAAACCCCTTCAGAGCCATCAATCATCTATCTTTCACCCAGTCAGAGTTATTCTAGATGGCCTTAAGATTTTCACCTATCTTTGTTACTCGATGCCCCACCCTCATAAGGTGCCACCAATGATCCATGGTGCTCAAAGTTGTAAGGACCCCATTATGAGGAGAAGACAAATGTGAGCCCGGACATTGGTTGAGTCCTAACTTGTATATCAGATGAAGTCTATGTGACCGGATGGCAAAAAGGTAACCATTTTGGGTCTAATCTTTTGGTTGGACTGAGTAGTTAAGATAGTAGCAACTCGAGGCACATTGCATCAATTTGCGGGGTAAGGGAGTTAAAAAGGGCCCCTATTTTGGGGTCTGGGGGCCACGAAAGCGGCCCCTAGCTGGGGGGGTCCCAAGGGGGCCAGGGCCCCCCTTGGTGTGGGTCCGGGGGCAATGCCCCCGGCTTGATGGTAAAGGAAATATTCTCTAGCCAACTAGTGGAGGCTCATATGGTAGATAGGTCATGCCGACCTAGCCATCTTCATAGGCTATAAAAGATAAACCCCTTCACAACCATCAATCATCTATCTTTCACCCAGTTAGAGTTGTTCTAGCTAGCCTTAAGATCTTCACCTATCTTCTGTCTAGATCATCATCTAAGCTTCACACTGAAAGCACACGGTTTCTGTATCAGTTGTTTGGAGCTAAAGAAATTTTCTAATTCTCCTCTTATCTTTTGTGTACTCTCTATCTCTATCTCTTTCTCAGATTTTGTTCACTGCGCCGTGTAATTTTTACAATCTTTTGTCTAGATCTCCATCTACTAAGCTTCATAGTGGAAGCAGACAGGTGGACAGAGTCATCTTTGTATTAGTTGTTTGGACCTAAATAAAATTTTTATTTTCCTTTTATCTATTGTGTACTCTCTATCTCTTTCTCAGATTCTGTTTGTTGCGGCGTGTAATTTTTACACACATTTCACCTTCTCTCCCCTCTTGGAATAATGACAACCATTCCCAGGATTAGAGAATGAAGGGATAAGGGCATTTGGTATGCTCTTGATGGGCTCTAGTGTTTCAAGAGCCAATCATAGAAGTGTGAATTATACTCCAATGTAGCTTGGTGGTCCATATCTTGTGGGTGCATGCCCATATGTGTGATATAGGTCAAGACATTCGTCAAGAGATCACGTGAATTCTTTCTACTAGCAATATGAAGTTTTTCTTCTATATCAAGATCATATCTAAGTATGGATTCAACATGATATTGTCCTCTAATGGTCTATTTCATATCAAGGTCAACATTCTAAACAAAGTTGGGGCTACATAGATGAAGTCATATTCAAAAGTCTTGATGGTTCATTGTTGTTCTGCATTGGTCATGATTTGGCACCCCTCTTGTTCCCATTGGTTGCAAAGAGCATAGCATTTTCATAGGAAATTAGATTTGGATTCAATTAGCTTTTCAGCTCATCCAATTCATCGGGCAACATTGGAATTTTACTCTTTTTGAAGGGCATGATTAGCCACCCACCACTGGTTTAAGGCTTTTTCTTCAAAAAGTTTAGTGGCAATCAACTCCTCTACAATTGTGGAAGTTTTTTTTTTGAATATGAATTCAAATTCCTCCCAAGAACAAGGCATGGAGCAAACCTCATTTTCTATGTGTTCTTCAAGTAGTAGGGCTAGGTCCAAGTGTTCATAGCTTCTAGCAAATAATGTGAAAGTTGAGTCCAGTCATTTGATACAAGGCATTAAGTCATCTCTTGTGTTCATAGCCATATCGAATGCCAATTTAAGAATTAATCGGCATTAATAAGATGGTTTAAGACCTACAGATGAGGAAATGTTTAGCCAGCAACAATTTCTTTATTTCATTTTATTGAGATCTCATAAAAACAATTCCGTTGTTGGTCAGCTCTGATACCAACTGTAACGTGTCCCCTAGTATCATCCAGGACACGTCTTAGCAGTCCATCGGAAAGGATGTCTAGAAAGCTCCGCTCGGCACTCCCATGGAATGTTACGGGTTTTGCGATCTAGTTCTTCCCGCGTCTACCACGTAGTGGAAGTATCCTGGCCGTTTCCACATAGGATCGACTGGAATTAGGGTTTTCCTAAAGGGGTCATTAGCTAACAACAACTAGCGTAAGACCCGAGCGAACTACTTTACGCAGAAACGCTAGGTCCGAAGCGGATTCACGCTGCACTTGATTCAAGGAGAATGGGAAATGAGAGGGATGCAAAGCTCAACCTCTCTGCCATAAGGCATAGTCCCTTTCCATTCCCCTAAAAGAGCGTAAATCGGGTAAGATGTAACTCTAGGTCATCGTTCTCGTTATTCTTTTTGATGATGATGATCATTCCGCTATTCTTCGAGATTTTTGAGAAAAGTTCCAGGCTAACCGGGACCACCCAACCGTAGGACGGACCCATGGCCCATCCTCCGCACTTTCCTCGGTTTGTTTTAGTTATGTAATTATCTAACACATTAATTTGACATATAACAATCAGCTTCTTTAATTAACCTTGTTAAGCACTGGTTCCTTCACGTAATCTTATCACGAGACATAGAAAAACAACATCAAGCAAGTTCTTTTAACATTTCATCATTTTATCTTTGAAATACAAGGAGTTCCGCCCGTAGGCTTTTCCATAATCTGCCCGAAGGCTAACCAGTAATCTCCAGGGATCACTATTCCAAGCTTCCGCTCGTCAACTAGTATGCGGGCCTCGAGATCCAATCCCGAGTCACGTTAGCCTCTTGTGTAGGACCTGGAAGGCGAGGGATTTACGGCTAGAGCCCCCCTGGCACCCAAGCGTCCTCCTGCTCCAAGTAGGACTCAACGGAGAGACCTCTCGTGGCGGGTTCGGTCCATGTTCCCGGCGCGGTCAAACAACCCCCTTGGTTAGGGTCAGGCAGGTAGTCGGGGGCAACTAAAGCTGCCTCTCTCTTCAGGCCTTCAACCTGAAGTATAGGTACTTATTTAATTTGTAATTCATAATTCAAACAGAACCCTGAAATCTCTAGCAAGCATAGACATTTCCACTAATCAACCCAGTTGTATGGCAAACTGCTAAGGAAGTGTTCTTTCCTTTTTTTGAGTGTATCAGCACTCGTTCCCAAGGTGTCTTGTAACTTGGCAAGATCTCTTACATTCCGCTGTAGGGCATACCCAACTTGGTTAACCCTAAGGTGGCTTAGATATGCTAGTTTCTGGTTTACAACTTTCCTTATTTAAAAGGATATCCAAAAATACGTCTTTTTGCAAGATAACTTGCGTAAGGATTTGTCGTCCTTGATGAGGGTTTTTCCCTTTTCTCCTTGTGAATCAATCACAAAATGATTTCATACATGTTACGCAAGTCCTACGATGGAATAATCTGTCTAGATTCTTTAAGCTGACAAATGTCAGGCCTAGGGTTTCTTCTTTTAAGAACCTTAGGGACAAACCCTAGTTTCTTATCTTTATGAATTTATTGTCTCTATGGTAAGGAAAGTAGTCAAGTGTTTAGGGTATGAATGTTTCTATGTTTAGATTGGTTCTGTTATCTTTTGGAAGGTAATATTAATCGTCTTGTCACGGTTTTTTTTTTTCTATCCTTGTGACAATTTACTTTCCCAATCAATACAGTTTAAATTGGCATATAGCATAATGCCAAGGTGATACAAAGAGCGACAATACTCCTTGGGACAAAAAGGCCTAGCTGAGAAATTGGTGTATACACACTTTATTAGTCCCAAGTCCTCAAATAGTAGGGGAAAAGTGTTAATAGAGTGTCATCCAGCAGTTCCCTTTTACATTTTCTTTCCAAATGAATTCGTATATCTAATTTTTATACTTGTTAATTCTTAACATTTAACTTCCGTTTTCTTTAAAGATGAACTCATGCCAAATAACAACAATTTCCTTGCTAAGATGTGCAACTAGCAAAGATAACTCCCTAGTAATTTGAGCATCGAAAGAAACCTTTCTTGAATTTAGCTATTTACCATGAATCGTTGCGAAAGGAATAAGACTAATGGTGCAAGATATAATTTCTACACTTTAGGAATATATTACTATAGTAAATGGTTAATCTTGCTTGTAATTTTATAATGCTTGATGCAATTTGAAGAAAGCTAAGTTGTATACATTGTCATTCATAAGCTAACTCCTTCGTTAAAAATAACTTGAACAAATATATCCTATCCTTAACAATTTTTCTTTGCATGATCGACTTAAAACCGAATTAACACCAAGAAGAAAAAACCTGGCTTTGAGGTGAGATATCCACATGGATACCAGGAGATGACCCTCCCGCAGCTACACCTTGGACTTTCTTCGGCAGCATCATAGTTCGAATGTGAGATAGCCTTTTCCTTTTTCTTCTTGGAATTCCACCGTCTTCTCCTTCCTTTTCTTTTACCTTTTTCCCACTCTTCCTCCTTCACTCCCTCTTTTCACTCCCTCTACTTCCCTCCCTATCTTTTATCTCACGGCTATTTCTTCCTTATGGGATACCATACGAAGCCATGATGATGAATTGGATTTTTAGGACATGGGAGTGTGTGGACACCGGCTTGTTTGATAAAACTAAGAACACAAAGCTCAACTAAGAGAGCACTTGCACAAAAAGATCTAAAAAGTGAGTGAAGGAATTAATGCAAGAGAATGGAAGTCCGCAAGGTAGCCTAAGGACAAAGTAGGCCTATGGGTGTGACTTGAATAGTCTAAAGAGCTAAGAGGGGGGAAAAAGAACAAGGGCTTAGGGGGGAATTAAAACCCGGGAGGGGGGGGAAACAAGGGCTTAGGGGGGATTTAAAACCCGGAGGGGGGGAAAACAAGGGTTTAGGGGGGGATTATACCCGAGAGGGGGAAACAAAGGGGGTTTAAAGAAAAACATAAGGGGGGGGGGGGGGGGGGGGGGGTGAAAGGGGGCTAAGAAGGTTCTTTTAGAAGAGCTTCCACGTGGGGGGGGGAAAGCTTATTCAGGAGACTACGGCGGCGTGTTGACGGAATGGACGGACTGCGACAGTCGATGGCGATGTGGTGGAGGGCAGATGTCGGCGTGATGATCGGCAGTGGCGACTCGTCTTCCTCCCTTGGCTCGGAGTTATGGCGGCACTTCTCCTCGTCTCGCTCAGCCTCTTCTCTCACGGCCCAACCTCTCCCTGTACAGTGCCCCCCCCCCCCCCCTTGGTTAAATAGTGGAAGGGAGGGGGATCTTTCCTCATGGCGTGTCAACACGCATGGTCCTCCTCCCTCCTAAGGCTCCATCAAGGAGCTTACAGCTCCTTCTATTCCGCTCCCCCTCCAGCTCGTCAGTCGGCTGGAGGGATAAGGGGAGGAATTTAAGAAAACAATTCCATAAGTCCCATTTATTTTCTCAATGCAGAATATTACACTTGTGAAGGCTTGGTAAGTTCCTATAGGGCTGATATCTTGTCTTCTTGGGGTGGGCATTTAGTCGACAAAAAAATAAATAAGGACGGTTGGAGTGAAGAAAAAGTGAGTAAAAGAAAAATGATTTAATGTCGCCTTGCGAGAGCTTGGTAGATTCTTGGGTACTAAGAAAAGACCTGAGGCCGATGCCTTGTTCTCCTTGGGTCACAATATGCATAGCTCTCTCCTTTTTACACACCAACTATAAAATACTGAAGAAAAATAATGTGGTAAAACGAAAAGCTATATCATTTTCAATAGACTAAGTTTTAGGAGTCCTCGTCTAGTAAGAGTTCTTGCTCTGGTTGTCCTAGGTCAAGTAGGTAGGTTAAAGACCACCACTTAGGATGACTCCTTTGATAGTTCTTTTTAGTCGATATGTGTTTGAGTAGTTGATTAGCAACTCGAGTAAGTTACTCATGAATATGTGTACATCACGTAGGTTCAAAATAAGGTATTTTTAAAATAAAAATTTTATACATTTTTTTACATATAGAAGGGTATAATATAAAGGGGTTATTTACTGATTGAATAGAAAAGGGTTTTGTTTTATTCAAGAAAAACTCACAGATAAGGATATTTATGAATAGGCCTTGAAGGCACATGATGTAGAGGATATACATATAGTAACTTTCTAGAGGTAAGCAACTAGCTTCACATATCTGTCAAACTATACTTGGCCTATCCATCGTGGATTTCATGCTTTGATTTTGTAAAGAGATAGTGTGTTTTTATCTTGTTGTATATTCTTATTTATAGTAGCTTGACACTCTTTACGGTTTCCATTTGTGTAGATCAGTTCGTGGATTCAATGGGATAAGTTGCCCTATCCCGTGGTTGCCAATGAGAGCTAATTTTAAGTCAGCATTTAATGTGCAAAAATAGCATGAGAGTCATAGTAGAGACATTTTTGGCAAAAAATAAAATGGAGCTAGAGTTTTCCTAAATGCATTTCGATGCCGAGAATCCAAAGCAAGTGTCTATTTGTCGATAGTCAGTTTGACCCCCCATTAATGGCCATAAGGTTTAGTATTATGAATCAACTATTCGATCCAAAAGCCGAAAAGCAAGTGATGGAAGCCAAGGTAATAAATTTCAATGCCAAGAAGCCTGTTGTCCAATCGAATAAGGAATCTAAGGTTGTTTGTCCCTCTGTCGGACCAAAACCACAAGATAGTGTGAACATGAAGGAATGAACCAGTGTTTTTCAAGTTTAAGTGGGAATGTTGATTTAAAGAAGCAAAAAATCAAGAAATGATGTCGTGAGGAGGGAGGGGGTACAAAATTTTTTACATCCCATTTCTTTTTATTTTCGGCAATTTTGCAACTCTTCGAATAAAGCTTTTTCATTCTGGCTATGGATTGCTACAATTATTTGCTCCAATTTGCTCGAGAATACACACAATTTGATGCAAGGAATACAAAGTTTAGAATTTAATCTCTCTCTCTCTCTCTCTCTCTCTCTCCATAAACGTGGCTCATATTGCCTGAGAAAGTGAGGGAGAATGGGTGCCCATTTATGACGAAATGTGAGGGATGGATTAAGGAAATGCAAATGAGACATGAATGAGACTGTAAAAAAGCATAAATGGATTTTTTTAAAGAAATATAATATATGCGTATGCGGATTATAGCGCAAGTGTATTTTATTTAACTTTTATGATGAATCTTTCATTCTTGTGATGGAAAGTGGTTGGAAATGGTTGAATATGCTTGAATATATCTAAAATCATAGAAGAAACCACAATTTTTAGAAATTCACATGATAAAAATTAAAATCGTAAAATCCACAATGCGAGATTAAATAGTAAAATGATAATTTCATGGATTTTTATGACTCCAATGGTATTCTTATGGAGTGATATTAAATATATTGTTGAATCACAATCCATATAAGCTATAAGATCTAAAAATAAAATAAAAATAGTAATTCATGTTTAAATAAATCATAAAATTTGTAAAAATAGAATTTCTAATGAAACAAATTAGTTTAAGAATGAAAGAAAATATTGAAAACTAGAGGAAGGTCTATGAGTATATAATGGTTATAAAGCATGAGGTTGCCCTTAGTCACACCCATTTCGGTGATAAAATAATCGATTTAGAGGGTGTTTTTATGGAAAAATATTGTGAACTATAGAAAACACCTTATATAATAAATGAATACATACAGAAGTTAAAATGTTAAGAATTTTACATAAAAATATAAGTGCTTGTGTATTGAACTAAGCATATATGACTCGCTTTATTTAAGTTTAATGGGACAATAGCATGGATTAGTCCAGTATTGTTTCTGAGCAATGAAACACTATGTTAGAAAGGAAATCATTGAAATAATATTTTATACATGACATGTTGGTTGATTTGTTGCTAATTTGTTTGAGCATTATATAGTATTACACAGTGTATCTACATTTAAACATGGTATTAAAAGAAAATCTCTTGGATGCATGGCACTTGATTACTAAAATGATTGACCAATGATGAGAGTGTGTGAGAATTCCCGAGCTGTAGGATAGAACGATTGTCTGTGGGGACTCTTATGTGAGGAAATAAAATTCTCTCCTGGAATGCTTTATCAAAAGAGTGGATAATGGTATTAGCCACCTTAATCTTTGGATAGTCCCTCTATTGGAATTGGGATGGGAAAATTTGTAAGACTACGAATCGGTACAAATGCATGATTTATTTAGAGTAGTGTATAGCTTCTAGCTCCTAGCCATGAGGCCATGAGGATAGTTTGTTGAGCATAAGAGGCTTGGATAGAGCCCTAGAGCTCGTATCAAGCCCATTTTAAGTCCTAACAACTGCCATGATTGAATCTATTTAAGCATAGTTTAAAGAACCTAATTTTCATCAAATACTATTGGATTTTAAGATTGTTGCACTTGAATATGATTTTTCCTTGGCCCTTAAAATGGCATATGCAGATGATTGGATAGCTATGTTAGTTAAGACTACAAACAAGTAAATTTTTGAGACGAAAATCTTCATGGCCCAAAGTCGGAACCAAATTTTCTAGGTGTGGGAATACTCATATTAGACTCAAGAAAGTTAAACTAGGCATCTTCTTCTTTCTTCATTTCTCATATATTTCTTTCAAGAAGTGAATCTCTTTAATGTGATTGTTTAACAAACATAATAATAGAAGCACGTGGGATTGAGGTTTTTTGAGTTTAATGAGTGACTAGGTAATTCACTTATAAACAAACTTTTCCAAACCATGTGTTGGGTCACGATGCTTCTTCTCTAACAAGCCATGTAGCATGGATTGAACAAGTTGTACTCACATCGAGTATCTCAAATTCTATCTTTTGGCTAATGTTCGGGCTTCAATACTCACTATTAGCATCTTTCCATATCCATAGGAGGCAAGAAGATGTATGCACATTATTGTAAGATTTCAAGGTGCTTTCAATCCTTGTGTTTAGAGAAGTGTGATATGATGGTCACACAAACACATATATGTATATATGTACACCCGTGCACATGCATGCATGCACGTGTACACACACATATATATATGTCTTTCTAGCATATTTACAAGTAAAAGCACAAGATTGCTTCACCCGCGCTATAGTTTTGTTCTGTCGAGGTGTTACTCGAGTTCCCTTTGGGGTAGCATCCACCTCCCGTTGGCATCCTTGTGCAGACCCTTGTTAAGCTCCTGCCACCAGGACGATGGAATCCCATACTCATCTAGGAGGAGGGCAGTGTGCTTGTTTACGAGAGCTGGGTCTCGGCCGTGGGGTATAAAACCTTGGTGGAGTTCGGGGCCGGTATAGCCGTCGATGAGGTGCAGGTACACCTCCAGGTTATGGATGAAGTGCGGGTTGTGGGTGGGCTTGAGGAAGGGCGAGCGTTGGTTGTCGAGGAGGACCTGGGTGCCGACGTCGAAGTAAGTCCAGGGTAGGGCATGGAGGACGGGAAGGCAGCCTGCCGCGTCAACTGATATTGAAGACGAGGACTTTGAAATGGTACGCTTGTTGCGCGGGCGGATATGACGCCGACGGGAGCTTTTGATCTAGCAGATGAACCCCCTACCAGATTCATTTGAAAGAAGTGCCGCATATAGGGTCCTTCTGATCCTCTACATATTCCAACCTTTGTGACACAGGTTCCAATTCCTAAAGTGTCTCATAGCTCCCTTTCCTCATTCCTATCATGTACTAGTCTTTTTGCTATATAAAGGGAAGGACAACTGGATCCATGGATTCTTTCTTCATTACAAACCATCATTTCTTGATCTATGCTGTCACAACTAGTTTCGGGTGTTTAAAATGCTTTGGAGACCTTCATGACTCATGTCTTCAAACCATTTATAGGGGAGTGTATACTTCATTGCAAGATAAGGTGGATTCTTTGACGAGTTAGCTTAGTAAAGCTCTCGTAGATTTAGCCTTGGAAAAGACTGCTTTAGGTGATATCCATAGCCAAATGATGGTAGCTATGACTTTGATGGATTCACAACAGCCCATGATTAAGGAGTTAGAAGCCAAGGTTGCTACTTTAGAGGAAGAAAATGTGTCCTTAATCAAAGAGAAGGATGTTGCCCTTAGGGAAATAATTGAATCAGCTCGCAACTTGGTGTTTGTGAGGGCCAATTGTAGCATTCTCAAGAGACTATAGAGTCGCAAAAGAATTTTATTGAAGAAGTTAATCAGAAAGTTGCCACTCTTTATGTTCCTTCTCCAGCTCCTATAATGTCTTCGTTGTTGTCTAAGGAAGGACTAGATCATTTGTACTAAAAGGCTAAATTGTGTGATGGATTTTTTGCAAAGGTAGAACACCTTTTAGTAGCACATAAATTGTGTCAAGGAGGATTTTTCCCACTGTGTTGAATTGGTGTCACCTCCATCATCCTTTTGGATTCAATATCAATAGCAATGCTTTGTGTTGTATATCTCTTTGAGTAATGTGGATTTAGAACCTCTAGAGGATGGGTAGGTAAATATGTGTCAACAGATTTACTTAAAGCAGTATTTGATAGATTTCTTGATGATTTGATCTTTCATGAAGCTCAACTCTTATCTTTAATGTATCTTTGAGGAGATTTGCACATCCCTGATAAAGAGGATATGCAATTTTATGTAGGAGATGTGATTTTACAGGAAATTATGTTTATCCATTCAGCTGAAATGAATATGGTGGATGGCTTGAAGACTTATCTTCAGCAGACATTATGGTGTAAAGGCTATGCTTGGCATCCTCCTTTGGAGGATAATGCTCTGGAGCGTTGCCATCGACAAAGTGTATTTCACAAGTCTCATGTTCAGCCCTTGAGATATCAATAGTTAAACCATATTGCTAATAATCCTTTATTCAATGAAGAGTTCTTCTCATCCTTTGATTTTTGTTGTTCTATTTTCCTTATGATCCTCATGATATCCTATCATATTCCTTAATCTCCTATTGATTACCCTTTTATATTGCCATTCTCCAATCTAATCTAGATAGTATCCCTATTTTATCTTTTACTCCTATAGTTTTCCCTCACATTCTAGTTTTTACTACATGCCCATAATCCTATATCCTTGCCTACTCCTATTGAAACTACTTATGTTGTTGAACCTATTCCTTCTCTCTTTCCAGCAGAATCTCTTCAAAAATTCCTATTATCTTTCCATTCTTTTTCACCCTCGTTATCTCTTTAGATATCTTCATTCTATGATTTATCTTACCCCCCTCTTCAGTGTTCTCATATTATCCATTTACCATCTCCATAAAATTATATTAATCATCCTCCCCAGTCAGTGTGATGGATACTCTTGGGTATAATAGTGATATCCGCCATCGATCGCAATGAACATTGAATGATTCTTTGATACGACCAGTGTTTAATTGGCTGATCATTCCTGGTTCTTGGGACACTTCGGTGCAATGTTCCAATTCTTATTTGAAATTTGCTAAAGGACATGCTTCTTCTAAGGATACTTTGGTATGCTTGGAATCTAATTTTTGCTGGTATCTTGCTTTTAAGCATCAACAATCTCACTTGATTACTAGAAAGACTATTTTGAACTTTATGATTAATCCAAATGAGGATGTGATTGTTGCTCAGATGGATGTTCTATATTATTTTGCACAAGCTTTTCCTACTTGGTTCATTATCATGTTGAAAAGGATGTGTTGCTTACAATTTCTTCAAAATGTGCCTCTACATTTTGTGGATGAGAACAAGAGTCAGGGAACGTCTCATGCTAAGTATGAAGTTCAAGAAAAAATATATTCATCCTGCATAGCCTATGGACACTCTCTTGGATGTATTGATATTTTTCAATGAAAATATTTATCCTTGCACTTCAGTTTTTGGGAGCATGTGCCATTTAGACTACATTGTTTAGTGTCCATGTGAGTTGAGTATATGTTTTATGGTGTATATATTGTATTTTATCCCTCTTGAGTGGAGTTGAAGATGAAGATAAAGCTGATTGAAAACATGATTAATGGTAGTTCGAGATTTTATCCACAGGATGGATGCTTTTGATGGAAGATAACAAACCTCTTATATCCTTTAAGAGTTTGTTATGCTTTTATCTTTTTAAGTTATGATAATGGATAAAGGTGTTTTCCTTTCGTTGTATTCTTTATTAGATACATGTTATAATATGGGATCGTGGCTGGATGGTATTTATTGAAGATACTAAAGAAGATAGAGTTATTTTGAACTTATATCCTCTTTTTTCTAGGTCGTGAGGGTGCTCCCTAATTAAGTGTGGGGATATATTAAGGGTTGAAACGACTTGATTTTTTGGTTGATTTTTGTTGTTTTTGTGGACTGAATGGTTGATTTTTTATGGATTTTTCATGATGTTTATTTATTCTGGTAGCGCTTGGGAGTTTTTTGGATGAGGTTGACTATGTTTTGAAAGCTCATGATGTTTTTAGTGGAGAAATGATGTTTTGACATGTTTTGTTGATGTTCTATTAATGTCTGAATGTGCCTGTTTGAGTCTGTTGACCTTCTGTTTTGCTTTATTTTTCTTATGTATGAAGGGTTGGAGTGATGATTGATGAATGATGAGAGTTTTTGGAAGCTTTTTGATTGATTCTTGATAGTTTGGAATGATTTAAGTCGAGCTAAAAGCTTTTTGATGCCTTCTATTGACCCTCTGTTGAGTGTCTGTAGAGATGTTTTTTTGTTCTGCTATGTTCTAAATGCCTCTGTAAAAGTGATGATGGATAGATGTGAAGCTTGGAAAAGTTTTCCAATCTTGGGAAGGGATGAATATAAGTTGAAATTAGCTCTAAGAGGTAGCTGTTGAAGACTTGAAGTAAAGACTGAAGTGAAGTGATAATAGTGAGGTCTCTGGGGATACTGTAGTAGTCCTAGTAACTTTTCATACTAGAAATACCTCTTGGAAGGGGTATCCATGACCTAATCGGGGTTATGAATGATTATTCTTGATGATCTCATTGTAAAATTGAGAGATATCATATCATAAGCTCTGTCACTCTCAATCATAAGCTGATGTGATGATACCCTGAGCTGTCCAATAAGAACTCTCAATCGATGTGGCATATAGATCTGCATATATCTCGGAATCTCTATGAATCCCTGCTCTGATATGCTCAAGAACTGTGTATAATAATGTGCCATCTTCGATGGCAGTGGGGCTATGCAGGGCTAACCCATGTCCTCTGTATATAAATATGCCATATCTCCTGTCTGATGACTCTGTTCCTCTCAGAGAGAGAGAGGGTGTAAGTGGGAGCCTGAGTATCATATAGAAGAGGTGGGAGTCTATCAATGTCCAGCCCATGTCTGTCAAACCAAGCTTTAGTCTGTGCATACCATGACGTGGTATCCCCCACTCGAGCCATCTCCTGAGATGCCGTATATACTCTGTATGCAATGCGATCTCTGTTCATATCCTGAAATCTGTGTAGGAAGCAGACTGTCTGAAATAATGCCTCGACTAGCATGGGCGGTGTGGCAAGCTCTGCTCGCACAATGTCATGTGGGACTGAGGCCTTGCTGCGAATCAATCTAGATATCATGATCACCTGAGGTCTCTCCATCAATGTCCATACATAATCGGCAAGGCCTGGCCCCCATATAGCTGCTCCATACATCAGTGCTGGAGTGACTAGAGTATCAAAGAGCCACCCCTTTGTGCGGGGCTCCTGGAAATGTGCCTGATGACACTGTCACTCCGTAAGAGCCAATGCTGAGTATCCTCTAGTGAGGCGGTCACGAGCTCCTTGTATCATTGAGAAAATCCCTGAAGCTGCTGTAAAGGTGACTCCCAAATATACATATGATCCAGTGACCTCAATACTCCCTCCTAGTGCCATGAAAATACTCTGTCTGCGTATCTGAGCTCATATATGGAATATAAGAACCTTGGTTTTACCAAGGTTCACTGTCATGCCTCTCTATATGCAAAAATCATCCAATGCTAATAAATGCTGCTATAATCCCTGACCTGAATCTGAGATCAACACAATGTCATCTGCATATAGTAAGATATGAACTGTGGCTCCACTGAGATCCATACCTCCACTGGCTCGCTATTGAATAAACTCTGCTATCTCATCAATGTATAGCCCAAATAGAGTCGGTGAGAGTGGGCATCCTTGTTTCACACCAATGGTGCTCACAAGGGGATCTGATATACCTCCCGGACATCTGACTCTGCCAGTAACCCACTCATATAGTGCATAAATACCCCACATCATGTCATCATCCACCCCCAGATCAAGTAGGCGTCTGAAAAGCCTCTCTCTCGGAACCGTGTCAAAGGCTTTGCGGAAATCCACAAAGCAACAATACAATCTCTGTTTCTTCACTCATGTCTGGTCGATCAGACAACGGAGAGTGAAGATGTGGTCTATGGTAGAAAATGCCCGTCTGAACCCTGCCTGTCCGGGTGCGCACATGCACTCTCTCTCTGCCAGTGTGCTGAGCTCCTCCTCCATCACCGTGCCATAAAGTTTGGCCAAAATTGGCCCAATCATGATGGTTCTATACGTGTTAGGATCCATAGGATCCCCTGACTTGTGGATAGGTACAATTGTGTGCTCTGTCCACGAGTCAGGGAACCCCTCAGACAATGCACGGTTGAAGAGGTGAGCAATGAGTGGAGCCAATGTGTCTCTGCCATATATAATATGCTCTGCCTGAAGATCAGAGTGCGGCCATGCTGTAATCGTGAGATAACATGTTTCACCATACTAGTGGTGAAAAATGATGAAATACCCGGTCTTGGTGTACATGGTGTGGGTATCAGCGGCGGCTATGCGGGTACATGATATAAACTCTATGCGTATCCATGCCATACTGCAGGGTCATGTATCGGTGTGGGTGAGCGTGGTTCTCTGATCTGCCTCCATGCCTCTGCACAATCTCTGCTCATAAGAAGGTGGTATATATCCCAATATCTCTCCTCCTCCCATTCCCGCTTTTTACGGTGGGTCAAGTGGTGCATGCGTCTCTGCGCCTATCTGTGTGTGATCTCTCCTCTGGCCTCCAAATCGCGTAGCTGTCAACGTAGATCTCGGCACTCATCATCATACCACCTGTTCTGTGGCATGGTACCGGTCCGAGGGGGTGCGTGTATGTGTGATGTGGAAAACTGAGTGTAGCAGAATCATGCAGAACGCGTGTGATATTAGTGGTCAGTGTATCAAGGGGTGCGTATGGATCAAGTGACGTGATGTGCTCCTCCACATGCTATGAGTAAACATGTGAGAGCTCATGAGTGAAGTGTGTGGTAGTATGCATGTGGGGTATGATATCTGCAGGTGGTGATGGTAATGAGGTGAGGAGTGAGAAACTGAGAAAGGTGTGATCGGCACCAAGTGGAAGTCTCCCAAGGCCAAAGGACTCGATAGTATGCATCCCATCGATCGGTCTGAGTAGATAATCTACAGTACTCTCGCCCCCCCCATGTGGGAAGCATGTAAGACCTCCTGAATATGGCCATCTCCCACAAACATGTCAATCTCTGTGGAATCACCTTCAACTGCAAGGACAATAGCTTCCTGAAAGCTTGAGCATCTCCAGACCCAATATTCACAACAAGGTAAGGGTACAGGGTCAGGTTGCCTTCTATCAATACACCACTTTCACAAGGACTCTCAGGTACTCTAGTATTTCTCACACTCTTTGTTTCCTTTTCATACTTCTCCTTCTCACTGTGAGGATTGACAGCAGGTTCCTCCAGTTCATTACCAAGTAAAACCTCATCTTCTCCAGAAGAACCATCACTCTCGGAGGTGCTCTCTTCTGGTGACTTAATAGGTCGCTGAATGACACCCCCTTGGAAGGACCCAGATAAATCTGTTCAACCACCAGTTTCATTCGATTGTAGTCACGTAAAACAATTTGAGTGGAAATTCATTCTCTGCGGTGCTGCAATGTTTCTGTATATAGCCACCTTCACGGCCAATTAGATACCAGTGGTCATACCATTCAAAGCACCTCCATACGGTTGAAGGAGCTCTTTAATGTCTTCAAATATACAAAAGCAGCTATCAGGGCTGATAATCAAGAACCACAAGCATGAAGTCAGCAGACTCACTAGCTGTTGATTTCTGGAGGATTAGCAGAGGGGGGAGGTCAGGAGCATGCGATTGCTGCTGCAAGACGGCTGTCAGGTTGCGCCCTGTTGATGAGACAGGCCAGCTTTCTGGATGTTGTAACTGAACTTCTTGATGCAGATCTTCTGCTTCTCTCAATGAGCTTTGCTAAGATTGAAGGTAGGATCGCTTGGAGCTGCAAGACGACGTCCGAACTGATCACAGGCGCCATCTGGTTAGCTTGGACCAGCTTCGACTTACATTTCGTTTGACACTTTTGACCTCTGATCCGCATGTGAATTGCACAGTTGACTTGGCGGCTCTTGTAGTCTTTCTCACATAAACCCTGCTTCATCTCGTCTTCAGTGTCTCATCCCGTCCTCCTTTGGCATCATCTACTGTCGAGCGAGGAATAACTTGAAACTCAATCTGCCATAACCGTTGCTTTCTGAATGTCCAGAGAGCGACAGTCCCAAAGACTACAAGAACGGCAAGAAGCCTCACTGCTTGAGCCCGCTCTTCCCAGGCGCTCAGGGGCTCCAGACTCAGACCGCTGGAAAATGGTAGGACGTGCAGAGGGACTGACAACTTGAATATGTTGCAGCACGGATTCTTAGAGAAGCCTTCCTTTGATGGAAAAAAACCTGGCAATTGCTTGCATTTTGGCCGGTGAAACAATGACAATAGAGTATCTGCGTGACAGTGTTGCGTCTTCCTGCACGAACGCCACCAAAAGTTAAGCTATGTCACAAGCATCTTGTACAGACAGACCTCAGAGAGAGAGACCGGAGGAGCCCACTATTCGAATTCTACACTTTTCTATATTGCACAGGCCGCTCCTCCCCTCTTTTCGTTCCAAAAGCGTCCTTCCTTTTCCTGGCTTTTCTGCAAGCCTGCCATTGATAGCATTTCAAAAATATCTCTCTTTTCTTAGCTTTTTCCCTCATTCCGGCCCTTGTATAAAGGTCTGACATGAGCATATAAGATGAGGCATCATGTGAATTCAATGAGACAATTTTGTCAAAGTATTGTTGTGCTAGCAATATGTCACCATGCCTTTTGCATTAATTTAACATTGACAACCAAGCAACCAAGATTATTTACAAGAGGCATATCTTGCAGCAACTCTGCTTCCTCCTTTAAATGTCCTTCTTGTAGCATATCTTCAAAACACTTGCACCAAGGCTATCATGTTGGAGCAAACTTTGACTACAGAAACAAAAGTAACTTCATTTGATTGTTTGAAAACAGTAACCTTTTTCCTCAACCCTGAAGTTCCTGGTTTTTGACCTTCATACCGAGATGTATAGCATGTGGTGATCTTAAAGACTGTCATTGCACATAGAGCTAGAACAAATAGCAGCAGGACAAAGATCCTTTGGCATCAGTTTTTCATATTTTTCTAATACACGCACATCATGCATCCAAACAAAATCATGCGCATGCACTAAGGGAATATATACATTGGATGCGGATTATTAAAATGCATCACACAAACAATGAATCACATGCGGAAATTAACACAAATGCACAATAAAAGAAATGGAGGTGTATACGACTCGGATGAGCAGCAACACGACAGCGGGCTTAAATCCACCCGTAAATACCCGTCTCGAATCTATGTGTCCATCAGATCTTCAGGATGCACTCATTCGAGCGGCACCTATAATTCAGGAGGTGCAAGCTAGACCAAGGGGTAATAAAACTTGGTCTTATAATGACCCGAACAGAGGAGCATTCAGACCTCAAGTGAAGAGAGTTCAAGGTCACAATCACGGACAAAGGAAGAAAGCAAGGACAAATAACGTCAATAACTTTGTTCCTACTCAAAGTAATGGCCGAAACCTCCGATGTTTCCACTGCAACGAACCCGGTCACTTCAAGAGGCAATGTTCCAAGCTCAGCGGGGGACATCGTCAAACGCCTTTCCAAGGTGCAGGCCGCGGTCAAGGAGCCGCCACCCGTGGAAGAGGAAGAACTGCCTGCATTGCCAATAGGAAAAGATGCGAAGAAGAAGAAGAAGAGGAAGATCCGACTATGGAAGCAGAATTCGAAAGATCGACAGTCCATGCCGCTTTACACAAGAAAGGGCCGAATCGCCAGTTCACGGTGATTCAAACACCGTCAGACTATCAAGGTAAAGGTTTCAAAACCTTGATTGATTGTGGTAGTACACATTCCTTTATCTCACCAGCATGTGCAAAAAGATTAGGAATAGCCACAGTAGAAGCAGCTACCCTGCTTGTGGAATTGGCAAACGGTCGTGAGATAACTTGTACTAGGCAAACTGCTAAGGTGGAATTCTTTCTAGGAGGAAAGAAGACTTTAGTCAAATTCAGAGTCATGAATTTAGGTGTCCATGAGTGTCTACTCGGGATGGATTGGCTTAAGCCTAATGACGCCCACATTCATTGTGGAAAGGGTGAAGTTTCCTTTCGAAACTCTGAAAGGGAATTTGTCACAACTCAAGGTGGGGCAGGAGTGCCAAGAATCCAATTAGCCAAAATATCTCGGATCATAAAAGGAGTCAGACAAGGATTACCCATTTACCTGATCAAACTCAACAAGTTAGATCAATAGCAAGAGTCTCATGAAGGACCTTCTTGGCTAAAGGAATACGCTGACGTATTCCCTGAGGAATTGATTGAACTTCGGCCTCCAAGAGAAGTAGATCATGAAATTAGGCTAGTGCCTGGAGCTGCACCAATTGCAAAGAGACCTTATAGAATGTCCATACCTGAAGCAATTGAGTTGAAGGAACAACTCAAGCAACTATTGGATCAGGGTTATATCCGGCCTAGCAACTCACCGTGGAGAGCTCCAGTACTATTCCAGAAAAACAAAGATGGGACACTTCGACTACGTATTGATTACCGAGGGTTGAATCAATCAACAGTTAAGAACAAGTATCCTATTCCTAGCATAGATGAGCTTCTTGATCGTCTTCAAGGTGCAAAGATCTTCTCCAAGATTGATCTCAAGTCAGGTTACTATCAAATAAGGATCAAGGAAGAAGATATTCCAAAAACGGCCTTCAATACAAGATATGGGCACTTTGAGTTCTTGGTTATGTCATTCGGGCTTACAAATGCACCTGCCACCTTCAATAGATTAATGCAGGATATTTTTAGACCATATCTTGATGATTTTGTGCTTGTCTTCTTCGATGACACTTTAGTCTATTGTAAACAGGAAGAAGATCATGAACCTCAACTTCGGATTTTGTCCTTGAGACAATGAGGGCCCATAAGCTGTATGCAAAAATGAAGAAGTGTGCATTCTTCAAGCGTTTGATTGAATATTTGGGATTCATAGTATCATCAGAAGGAATATCAGTAGACCCAGCCAAAGTCAGAGATGTGCTTGAATGGCCAATACCAGTATCCATCAAAGAAATACGTAGCTTTCTTGGCTTGACAGGATGGTATAGGGTCTTTATCAAAAACTATGCTTTGATTGCAACACCTCTTACAGACTTACTAAAGAAGCAGACTTCTATTACATGGTCAACTTTCGAACAAAATAGCTTCGACAAATTGAAGTAAAGTTTGGTATCAGCACCTATTCTAAAACTCCCTGACCTCAATAAGGAGTTCGAGGTAGTAACTGATACTAGCATTCTTGCCTTGGTGTGTGTACTTATGTAGGAAGGTCATCCAGTAGCATACTTTTCAAGGAAATTGAAGAGTCATGAAAGGAATTATGCCACGCATGATTTGGAATTACTAGCTGTCATCCATGCTCTAAAGCTTTGGAGACACTACCTGTTGGGTAACAAGTTTACTCTAGTAACCGATCATAAGAGTCTCAAATGGATTTTTACCCAGAACGAGCTCAACATGAGGCAACATCGGTGGATTGAAGTATTGGAGGAATATGATTTTGAAATCAAGTATCGACCAGGGAAAGAGAATGTAGTTGCCGATGCACTCAGTTGCAAGGCATTCCTAAATTCCCTAATCGTGCAGAATCCATCAACGGCCAGATCTCTAGCTACAAAGGTATCTATGCCAAACAACCCTATACTTGAACTAGCTAGAGAGAAAGCATGCCATGATTTGGCCTACCAAACAATGATAAAAGAAATATCTACCAAGGAGCAAAATCAGAAGCTGCAAGCTAAGTATCAGGAATTTTCCATTGATAATGGACTTGTCTACTATAGAACAAGGCTGTGTATACCAGCAAGCCAGTCACTTAAGCAGAAGATATTATGGGAAGCTCATGATTCTCCTTTCGCAGGACATCCTGGCTATGCAAAAACTCTTAATGCAGTTAGGAAGAGCCACCATTGGGAGAGGCTTAAAGGTGACGTTCTCAAGTATATCATTGAATGTTTGTCTTGCCAACGTATCAAGGCCGAACATGTCATGATGCTAGGGAAACTGCAACCGCTTGACATTCTCCAAATGAAATGGGAATTCATCAGTATGGATTTTGTTGTGGGCTTACCCCAAGTCCAAGGAGGATACAATTCCATTATGGTTGTGGTTGACATGCTTACCAAGTTTGCACACCTGATTCTAGTAAAGACAAACTATAAAGCCTCCGACATTGCAAGATTGTTTCTCAAGGAGATATTCAAGCTACATGGGTTACCTAGAAGAATCATTAGCGATCGAGATTCTCTCTTCACATCACACTTCTAGAGAGCTATCTTTGAAGCTATGGGGACTCAACTCTGTTTTAGCACCGCCTACCATCCCCAAACGGATGGCCAAATAGAGCGAGTAAATCAAATCATTGAGGATACGCTTAGGGCATACTACTGTCGAGAGCCGAAGAGGTGGATTCAATACTTGCCATTAGTTGAATTTGCCTACAATGCTTCTTACCAGCAGAGCATTCAAATGACCCCTTTCCAGGCATTGTATGGTCATCATTGTCGAAGTCCCCTAAACTTTTCTGATCCAACCCTAAGAGTTGAAGCTTCAAGACAAATGTTGGAGGACATGGATGATCAAATAAGGTCAATAAGACAAGACATACAGGCAGCTAAGGATAGAAAAAAGGCATATGCAGATTTGAAAGGTCAAGAAAGAGTCTTCGAAGAAGGAGACATGGTCTTCATTCGGGTACGCCCTAAAAAGAGTTCTCTATCCCTAGGAGAATGCAAGAAGCTAAGTCTAAGGTATTGTGGGCCATATAAAATCCTCAAATGCCTAGGACCCAATGCTTATAGATTGCAACTCCCTGAGAACCTAAAGATTCACAATGTATTCCATATCAGCCTATTAAAAAAATATGTACCCAATTCTAATCATGTACTTGATGACCAACAAATTGTAATGCCTAGTCAAGGAATCCTTGAACTAAGGCCGGAAAGGATCTTAGATGTTAGGGAAAGACAGTTAAGATCTAGAACCTTAAGAGATTGCCTCGTCCAGTGGAAAGATTATTCCGAAGAGGATGCCACCTGGGTAGATGAAGGTGCTCTCAACCATTAATATCCCCAGTTTAACTCGAGATGAGGACATCTCGATTCCTCCAAGGGGGAGAGAATGTAATATTCCGCATTGAGAAAATAAATGGGACTTATGGAATTTTTTTCTTAATTCCCCCCCTTATCCCTCCAGCCGACTGACGAGCTGGAGGGGGAGGGGAATAGAAGGAGCTGTAAGCTCCTTGGTGGAGCCTTAGGAGGGAGGAGGACCATGCGTGTTGACACGCCATGAGGAAAGATCCCCCTCCCTTCCACTATTTAACCAAGGGGGGGGCCGCTCTATAGGGAGAGGCTGGGCCGTGAGAGAAGAGGCTGAGCGAGACGAGAAGAAGTGCCGCCATAACTCCGAGCCGAGGGAGGAAGACGAGTCATCACTGCCGATCATCACGCCGACATCTGCCCTCCACCACATCGCCATCGACTATCGTAGTCCGTCCATTCCATCAACACGCCGCCGTAGTCTGCTGAATAAGCTTCCCCCCCCCCCCCCCCCCCACGTGGAAGCTTTAGAAGCTTCCTGGGGGGAAGCTTCTAAAAGAACCTTCTTAGCCCCCTTTCACCCCCCCCTTATGTTTTTCTTTAAACCCCCTTTGTTTCCCCCCTCCTGGGTATAATCCCCCGGGGGCTAAACCCTTGTTTTCCCCCCCTCCGGGTTTTAAATCCCCCCTAAGCCCTTGTTTCCCCCCCTCCCGGGTTTTAATTCCCCCCTAAGCCCTTGTTCTTTTTACCCCCTCTTAGCTCTTTAGACTATTCAAGTCACACCCATAGGCCTACTTTGTCCTTAGGCTACCTTGTGGACTTCCATTCTCTTGCATTAATTCCTTCACTCACTTTTTAGATATTTTTGTGCAAGTGCTCTCTTAGTTGAGTTTTGTGTTCTTAGTTTTATCAAACAAGCCGGTGTCCACACACTCCCATGTCCTAAAAATCCAATTCATCATCATGGCCTCGTATGGTATCCCGTAAGGAAGAAATAGCCGTGAGATAAAATATAGGGAGGGAAGTAGAGGGAGTGAAAAGAGGGAGTGAAGGAGGAAGAGTGGGAAAAAGGTAAAAGAAAAGGAAGGAGAAGACAGTGGAATTCCAAGAAGAAAAACGAAAAGGCTATCTCACAGTCGAACTATGATGCCGCCGAAGAAAGTCCAAGCTGTAGCTGCGCGAGGGTCATCTCCAGGTATCCATGTGGATATCTCACCTCAAAGCCAGGTTTTTTCTTCTTGGTGTTAATTCGGTTTTAAGTCGATCATGGAAAGAAAAATTGTTAAGGATAGGATATATTTTTTCGAGTTATTTTTAACGAAGGAGTTAGCTTATGAATGACAATGTATACAACTTAGCTTTCTTCAAATTGCATCAAGCATTATAAAATTACAAGCAAGATTAACCATTTACTATAGTAATATATTCCTAAAGTGTAGAAATTATATCTTGCACCATTAGTCTTATTCCTTTCGCAACGATTCATGGTAAATAGCTAAATTCAAGAAAGGTTTCTTTCGATGCTCAAATTACTAGGGAGTTACCTTTGCTAGTTGCACATCTTAGCAAGGAAATTGTTGTTATTTGGCATGAGTTCATCTTTAAAGAAAACGGAAGTTAAATGTTAGGAATTAACAAGTATAAAAATTAGATATACGAATTCATTTGGAAAGAAAATGTAAAAGGGGTGTGCTGGATGACACTCTATTAACACTTTTCCCCTGCTATTTGAGGACTTGGGACTAATAAAGTGTGTATACACCAATTTCTTAGCTAGGCCTTTTTGTCCCAAGGAGTATTGTCGCTCTTTGTATCACCTTGGCATTATGCTATATGCCAATTTAAACTGTATTGATTGGGAAAGTAAATTGTCACAAGGATAGCCAAAAAAAAAAAACTGTGACAAGACGATTAATATTACCTTCCAAAAGATAACTGAACCATTCTAAACATAGAAACATTCATACCCTAAACACTTGACTACTTTCCTTACCATAGAGACAATAAATTCATAAAGATAAGAAACTAGGGTTTGTCCCTAAGGTTCTTAAAAGAAGAAACCCTAGGCCTGACATTCGTCAGCTTAAAGAATCTAGACAGATTATTCCATCGCAGGACTTGTGCAACATGTATGAAATCATTTTGTGATTGATTCACAAGGAGAAAAGGGAAAAACCCTCATCAAGGACGACAAATCCTTACGCAAGTTATCTTGCAAAAAGACGTATTTTTGGATATCCTTTTAAATAAGGAAAGTTGTAAACCAGAAACTAGCATATCTAAGGTACCTTAGGGTTAACCAAGTTGGGTATGCCCTATAGCGGAATGTAAGAGATCTTGCCAAGTTACAAGACACCTTGGGAACGAGTGTTGATACACTCAAAAAAAGGAAAGAACACTTCCTTAGCAGTTTGCCATACAACTGGGTTGATTAATGGAAATGTTTGTGCTTGCTAGAGATTTTAGGGCTCTGTTTGAATTATGAATTACAAATTAAATAAGTACCTATACTTCAGGTTGAAGGCCTGAAGGGAGAGGCAGCTTCAGTTACCCCCGACTGCCTGCCTGACCCTAACCAAGGGGGTTGTTTGACTGCGCCAGGAACGTGGACCGAACCCGCCGCGAGAGGTCTCTCCGTTGAGTTCTACTTGGAGCAGGAGGATGCTTGGGTGCCAGGGGGGCTCTGGCCGTAAATCCCTTGCCTTTCGGGTCCTGCACAAGAGGCTAACGTGACTCGGGATTGGATCTCGAGGCCCGCATACTAGTTGACGGGGCGGAAGCTTGGAATAGTGATACCTGGAGATTACTGGTTAGCCTTCGGGCAGATTATGGAAAAGCCTACGGGCAGAACTCCTTGTATTTCAAAGATAAAATGATGAAATGTTAAAAGAACTTGCTTGATGTTGTTTTTCTATGTCTCGTGATAAGATTACGTGAAGGAACCAGTGCTTAACAAGGTTAATTAAAGAAGCTGATTGTTATATGTCAAATTAATGTGTTAGATAATTACATAACTAAAACAAACCGAGGAAAGTGCGGAGGATGGGCCATGGGTCCATCCTACGGTTGGGTGGTCCCGGTTAGCCGGGAACTTTTCTCAAAAATCTCGAAGAACAGCAGAATGATCATCATCATCAAAAAGAATAACGAGAACGATGACCTAGAGTTACGTCTTACCCGATTTACGCTCTTTTAGGGGAACGGAAAGAGACTATGCCTTATGGTAGAGAGGTTGAACTTTGCATCCCTCTCGTTTCCCATTCTCCTTGAATCAAGTGCAGCGTGAATCCGCTTCAGACCTGGCGTTTCTGCGTAAAGTAGTTCGCTCGGGTCTGACGCTAGTTGCTGTTAGCTAATGACCCCTTTAGGAAAACCGTAATTCTGGTCGATCCTATGTGGGAACGGCCAGGATACTTCCGCTACGTGGCAGACACGGGAAGAACTAGATCGCAAAACCTGTAACATTCCATGGGAGTGCCGGGCGGAGCTTTCTAGACATTCTTTCCGATGGACTGCTAAGACATGTCCTGGATGATACTAGGGGACACGTTACAGTTGGTATCAGAGCCGACCAACAACGGAATTGTTTTTATGAGATCTCAATAAAGTGAAATAAAGAAATTGTTGCTGTCCAAACATTTCCTCATCTTCAATGCTGTCTTGCAGAACTATGAAGCATGGAACAAGTTTTTGGTGTTTCAGGTCATGTTTACGACTGCAATGCATTCTCCGCTTTATAGACAAAGAATTGGGATGATGAACATCCTGGAGCACATTTATAATCCATCACCTTTATACATAGAACGAAGATGGACAGGGTCTTCAGGAATCTACTACATAGTCGCCCACCGGTTCGCTTATCTACAGACCAACCTAAAGAGGATCAAGTGGTTGGAAGACTTGAAAGTCGTGAAGCTATTCATTTTTGTGGAAGCTCACGTAAATTCGACTTTACATATTCAAGGTCAGAGGGTTGAAATGAACTCATATGTATGTGAGAAAGTAACCCGTGTAATCCTAGCCGACAGGATTAAAGTGTTGGGCCGCCATGAGAAGTATGGATTCCAACGAAAAGGGTATCCTGAACTTCCAATGAATTATTGATTCCTAACTCCCCAAACTGAATGTAATGATTGGATTATCATCACACGAGACGTTGTATAAGGTTACGCCCATGTAAATATAAATAAAGATTTCTTTTATCAATATCTGGCTGTGCATCAGAGTTGTTAAAAAGTTAATTAGCTTCATTATTTACGAGATAGCTGAACTAAAGATAAGCTAACGTCAATTATCATATAATAACGTTAAGAAAACTTTTATCCAGGCACAACCCCAGGTACAGGTTCCAAATTCGCCCCCTACATCAAGTACTGCTGTGACCCAGGAGAAGAAGTTCCTCCTCAAGCAGATAAAGCCACCCGAGTTTGACGGGAGAGGCAGATTCGTCCAGTCTGATGCTGAAATTTGGATTGAATCTATGGAGGATTACTTTGAAGCAGCTGGTATTGTACCTACCAATCAGGCCATGCTCGCCAAGTTAAAACTCACCAGCGAAGCCAGACTTTGGTGGAAACAATGGTGCAGGGATCAAGGGACTTCAGAGGGGTCCGTTACCTGGGAGAAGTTAAAGAAAGCCGTGCAGGGGAGATATTTTCCACCTGCATATCGTACACAGAAAATGAATGAGTTCTACGAGCTAAAACAGCTAGGACTCACTCTGGACGCATACTACTCTAAATTCGTCTCACTTTTAAAGTATGCGCCACAGATGGACATGACGCAGCAGGTGTCCAAATTTTGCGCGGGCTTAAATCCACCCGTAAATACCCGTCTCGAATCTATGCGTCCATCAGATCTTCAGGATGCACTCATTCGAGCGGCACCTATAATTCAGGAGGTGCAAGCTAGACCAAGGGGTAATAAAACTTGGTCCTATAATGACCCGAACAGAGGAGCATTCAGACCTCAAGTGAAGAGAGTTCAAGGTCACAATCACGGATAAAGGAAGAAAGCAAGGACAAATAACGTCAATAACTTTGTTCCTACTCAAAGTAATGGCCGAAACCTCCGATGTTTCCATTGCAACGAACCCGGTCACTTCAAGAGGCAATGTTCCAAGCTCAGCGGGGGACATCGTCAAATGCCTTTCCAAGGTGCAGGCCGCGATCAAGGAGCCGCCACCCGTGGAAGAGGAAGAACTGCCTGCATTGCCAATAGGAAAAGATGCAAAGAAGAAGAAGAGGAAGATCCGACTATGGAAGCAGAATTCGAAAGATCGACAGTCCATTCCGCTTTACACAAGAAAGGGCCGAATCGCCAGTTCGCGGTGATTCACACACCGTCAGACTATCAAGGTAAAGGTTTCAAAACCTTGATTGATTGTGGTAGTACACATTCCTTTATCTCACCAGCATGTGCAAAAAGATTAGGAATAGCCACAGTAGAAGCACCTACCCTACTTGTGGAATTGACAAACGGTCGTGAGGTAACTTGTACTAGGCAAACTGCTAAGGTGGAATTATTCCTGGGAGGAAAGAAGACTTTAGTCAAATTCAGAGTCATGAATTTAGGTATCCATGAGTGTCTACTCGGGATGGATTGGCTTAAGCCTAATGACACCCACATTCATTGTGGAAAGGGTGAAGTTTCCTTTCGAAACTCTGAAAGGGAATTTGTCACAACTCAAGGTGGGGCAGGAGTGCCAAGAATCCAATTAGCTAAAGTATCTCGGATCATAAAAGGAGTCAGAAAATGATTACCCGTTTACCTGATCAAACTCAACAAGTTAGATCAAAAGCAAGAGTCTCATGAAGGACCTTCTTGGCTAAAGGAATACGCTGACGTATTCCCTGAGGAATTGATTGAACTTCGGCCTCCAAGAGAAGTAGATCATGAAATTAGGCTAGTGCCTGGAGCTGCACCAATTGCAAAGAGACCTTATAGAATGTCCATACCTGAAGCAATTGAGTTGAAGGAACAACTCAAGCAACTGTTGGATCAGGGTTACATCCGGCCTAGCAACTCACCGTGGGGAGCTCCAGTACTATTCCAGAAAAACAAAGATGGGACACTTCGACTACGTATTGATTACCGAGGGTTGAATCAATCAACAGTTAAGAACAAGTATCCTATTCCTAGAATAGATGAGCTTCTTGATCGTCTTCAAGGTGCAAAGATCTTCTCCAAGATTGATCTTAGGTCACGTTACTATCAAATAAGGATCAAGGAAGAAGATATTCCAAAAATGGCCTTCAATACAAGATATGGGCACTTTGAGTTCTTGGTTATGTCATTCGGGCTTACAAATGCACCTGCCACCTTCAATAGATTAATGCAGGATATTTTTAGACCATATCTTGATGATTTTGTGCTTGTCTTCTTCGATGACACTTTAGTCTATTCTAAATAGGAAGAAGATCATGAACCTCAACTTCGGATTTTGTCCTGGAGACAATGAGGGCCCATAAGCTGTATGCAAAAATGAAGAAGTGTGCATTCTTCAAGCATCAGATTGAATATCTGGGATTCATAGTATCATCAAAAGGAATATCAGTAGACCCAGCCAAAGTCAGAGATGTGCTTGAATGGCCAATACCAGTATCCGTCAAAGAAATACGTAGCTTTCTTGGCTTGACAGGATGGTATAGGGTCTTTATCAAAAACTATGCTTTGATTGCAACACCTCTTACAGACTTACTAAAGAAGCAGACTTCTATTACATGGTCAACTTCCGAACAAAATAGCTTCGACAAATTGAAGCAAAGTTTGGTATCAGTACCTATTCTAAAACTCCCTGACCTCAATAAGGAGTTCGAGGTAGTAACTGATGCTAGCATTCTTGCCTTGGGGTGTGTACTTATGCAGGAAGGTCATCCAGTAGCATACTCTTCAAGGAAATTGAAGAGTCATGAAAAGGATTATGCCATGCATGATCTGGAATTACTAGCTGTCATCCATGCTCTAAAGCTTTGGAGACACTACCTGTTGAGTAACAAGTTTACTCTAGTAACCGATCATAAGAGTCTCAAATGGATTTTTACCCAGAACGAGCTCAACATGAGGCAACGTCGGTGGATTGAAGTATTGGAGGAATATGATTTTGAAATCAAGTACCGACCAGGGAAAGAGAATATAGTTACCGATGCACTCAGTCGCAAGGCATTCCTAAATTCCCTAATCTTGCAGAATCCATCAACGGCCAAATCTCTAGCTACAAAGCTATCTATGCCAAACAACCCTATACCTGAATTAGCTAGAGAGGAAGCATGCCATGATTTGGCCTACCAAACAATGATAAAAGAAATATCTACCAAGGAGCAAAATCAGAAGTTGCAAGCTAAGTATCAGGAATTTTCCATTGATAATGGACTTGTCTACTACAGAACAAGGCTGTGTATACCAGCAAGCCAGTCACTTAAGCAGAAGATATTATGGGAAGCTCATGATTCTCCTTTCGCAGGACATCCTGGCTATGCAAAAACTCTTAATGCAGTTAGGAAGAGCTACCATTGGGAGAGGCTTAAAGGTGACGTTCTCAAGTATATCATTGAATGTTTGTCTTGCCAACGTATCAAGGCCGAACATGTCATGATGCTAGGGAAACTGCAACCGCTTGACATTCTCCAAATGAAATGGGAATTCATTAGTATGGATTTTGTTGTGGGCTTACCCCAAGTCCAAGGAGGATACAATTCCATTATGGTTGTGGTTGACATGCTTACCAAGCTTGCACACCTGATTCCAGTAAAGACAAACTATAAAGCCTCCGACATTGGAAGATTGTTTATCAAGGAGATATTCAAGCTACATGGGTTACCTAGAAGAATCATTAGCGATCGAGATTCTCTCTTCACATCACACTTCTGGAGAGCTATCTTTGAAGCTATGGGGACTCAACTCTGTTTTAGCACCGCCTACCATCCCCAAACAGATGGCCAAACAGAGCGAGTAAATCAAATCATTGAGGATATGCTTAGGGCATACTGCTGTCGAGAGCCAAAGAGGTGGATTCAATACTTGCCATTAGTTGAATTTGCCTACAATGCTTCTTACCAGCAGAGCATTCAAATGACCCCTTTCCAGGCATTGTATGGTCATCATTGTTGAAGTCCCCTAAACTTTTCTGATCCAACCCTAAGAGTTGAAGCTTCAAGAGAAATGTTGGAGGACATGGATGATCAAATAAGGTCAATAAGACAAGACATACATGCGGCCAAGGATAGACAAAATGCATATGCAGATTTGAAACGTCAAGAAAGAGTCTTCGAAGAAGGAGACATGGTCTTCATTCGGGTACGCCCTAAAAAGAGTTCTCTATCCCTAGGAGAATGCAAGAAGCTAAGTCCAAGGTATTGTGGGCCATATAAAATCCTCAAATGCCTAGGACCCAATGCTTATAGATTGCAACTCCATGAGAACCTAAAGGTTCACAATGTATTCCCTATCAGTTTGTTAAAAAAATATGTACCCAATCCTAATCATGTACTTGATGACCAACAAATTGTAATGCCTAGTCAAGGAATCCTTGAACTAAGGCCGGAAAGGATCTTAGATGTTAGGGAAAGACAGTTAAGATCTAGAACCTTAAGAGAATGCCTCGTCCAGTGGAAAGATTATTCCAAAGAGGATGCGACCTGGGTAGATGAAGGCACTCTCAACCATCAATATCCCCAGTTTATCTCGAGAATGTAATATTCCGCATTGAGAAAATAAATGGGACTTATGGAATTTTTTTTAAAAATTCCCCCCCTTATCCCTCCAGCCGACTGACGAGCTGGAGGGGGAGGGGAATAGAAGGAGCTATAAGCTCCTTGGTGGAGCCTTAGGAGGGAGGAGGACCATGCGTGTTGACACACCATGAGGAAAGATCCCCCTCCCTTCCACTATTTAACCAAGGGGGGGGCCGCTCTACAGGGAGAGGCTGGGCCGTGAGAGAAGAGGCCGAGCGAGACGAGGAGAAGTGCCGCCATAACTCCGAGCCGAGGGAGGAAGATGAGTCGTCACTGCCGATCATCACGCTGACATCTGCCCTCCACCACATCGCCATTGACTGTCGCAGTCCGTCCATTCCATCAACACGCCACTGTAGTCTGCTAAATAAGCTTCCCCCCTCCCCCCCCCCCACGTGGAAGCTTTAGAAGCTTCCTGGGGGGAAGCTTCTAAAAGAACCTTCTTAGCCCCCTTTCACCCCCCCTTATGTTTCTCTTTAAACCCCCTTTGTTTCCCCCCTCCGGGGGCTAACCCCTTGTTTTCCCCCCCTCCGGGTTTTAAATCCCCCCTAAGCCCTTGTTTCCCCCCCCTCCCGGGTTTTAATTCCCCCCTAAGCCCTTGTTCTTTTTACCCCCTCTTAGCTCTTTAGACTATTCAAGTCACACCCATAGGCCTACTTTGTCCTTAGGCTACCTTGTGGACTTCCATTCTCTTGCATTAATTCCTTCACTCACTTTTTAGATCTTTTTGTGCAAGTGCTCTCTTAGTTGAGCTTTGTGTTCTTAGTTTTATCAAACAAGCCGATGTCCACACACTCCCATGTCCTAAAAATCCAATTCATCATCATGGCCTCGTATGGTATCCCGTAAGGAAGAAATAGCCATGAGATAAAAGATAGGGAGGGAAGTAGAGGGAGTGAAAAGAGGGAGTGAAGGAGGAAGAGTGGGAAAAAGGTAAAAGAAAAGGAAGGAGAAGACGGTGGAATTCCAAGAAGAAAAAGGAAAAGGCTATCTCACATTCGAACTACGATGCTGCCGAAGAAAGTCCAAGGTGTAGCTGCGGGAGGGTCATCTCTCGGTATCCATGTGGATATCTCACCTCAAAGCCCAGTTTTTTCTTCTTGGTGTTAATTCGGTTTTAACTCGATCATGCAAAGAAAAATTGTTAAGGATAGGATATATTTGTTCGAGTTATTTTTAACGAAGGAGTTAGCTTATGAATGACAATGTATACAACTTAGCTTTCTTCAAATTGCATCAAGCATTATAAAATTACAAGCAAGATTAATCATTTACTATAGTAATATATTCCTAAAGTGTAGAAATTATATCTTGCACCATTAGTCTTATTCCTTTCGCAACGATTCATGGTAAATAGCTAAATTCAAGAAAGGTTTCTTTCGATGCTCAAATTACTAGGGAGTTATCTTTGCTAGTTGCACATCTTAGCAAGGAAATTGTTGTTATTTGGCATGAGTTCATCTTTAAAGAAAATGGAAGTTAAATGTTAGGAATTAACAAGTATAAAAATTAGATATACGAATTCATTTGGAAAGAAAATGTAAAAGGGGACTGCTGGATGACACTCTATTAACACTTTTCCCCTGCTATTTGAGGACTTGGGACTAATAAAGTGTGTATACACCAATTTCTCAGCTATGCCTTTTTGTCCCAAGGAGTATTGTCGCTCTTTGTATCACCTTGGCATTATGCTATATGCCAATTTAAACTGTATTGATTGGGAAAGTAAATTGTCACAAGGATAGCAAAAAAAAAAAACGGTGACAAGACGATTAATATTACCTTCCAAAAGATAACTGAACCAATCTAAACATAGAAACATTCATACCCTAAACACTTGACTACTTTCCTTACCATAGAGACAATAAATTCATAAAGATAAGAAACTAGGGTTTGTCCCTAAGGTTCTTAAAAGAAGAAACCCTAGGCCTGACATTCGTCAGCTTAAAGAATCTAGACAGATTATTCCATCGCAGGGCTTGCGCAACATGTATGAAATCATTTTGTGATTGATTCACAAGGAGAAAAGGGAAAAACCCTTATCAAGGACGGCAAATCCTTACGCTAGTTATCTTGCAAAAAGACGTATTTTTGGATATCCTTTTAAATAAGGAAAGTCGTAAACCAGAAACTAGCATATCTAAGGTACCTTAGGGTTAACCAAGTTGGGTACGCCCTACAGCGGAATGTAAGAGATCTTGCCAAGTTACAAGACACCTTGGGAACGAGTGCTGATACACTCAAAAAAAGGAAAGAAAACTTCCTTAGCAGTTTGCCATACAACTGGGTTGATTAATGGAAATGTCTGTGCTTGCTAGAGATTTTAGGGCTCTGTTTGAATTATGAATTACAAATTAAATAAGTACCTATACTTTAGGTTGAAGGCCTGAAGGGAGAGGCAGCTTCAGTTACCCCCGACTGCCTGCCTGACCCTAACCAAGGGGGTTGTTTGACCGCGCCGGGAATGTGGACCGAACCCGCCGTGAGAGGTCTCTCCGTTGAGTTCTACTTGGAGCAGGAGGACGCTTGGGTGCCAGGGGGGCTCTGGCCGTAAATCCCTTGCCTTCCGGGTCCTACACAAGAGACTAACGTGACTCGGGATTGGATCTCGAGGCCCGCATACTAGTTGACGGGCGGAAGCTTGGAATAGTGATCCCTGGAGATTACTGGTTAGCCTTCGGGCAGATTATGGAAAAGCCTACGAGCGGAACTCCTTGTATTTCAAAGATAAAATGATGAAATGTTAAAAGAACTTGCTTGATGTTGTTTTTCTATGTCTCGTGATAAGATTATGTGAAGGAACCAATGCTTAACAAGGTTAATTAAAGAAGCTGATTGTTATATGTCAAATTAATGTGTTAGATAATTACATAACTAAAACAAATCGAGGAAAGTGCGGAGGATGGGCCATGGGTCCGTCCTACGGTTGGGTGGTCCCGGTTAGCCGGGAACTTTTCTCAAAAATCTCGAAGAACAGCGGAATGATCATCATCATCAAAAAGAATAACGAGAACGATGACCTAGAGTTATGTCTTACCCGATCTACGCTCTTTTAGGGGAACGGAAAGGGACTATGCCTTATGGCAGAGAGGTTGAGCTTTGCATCCCTCTCGTTTCCCATTCTCTTTGAATCAAGTGCAGCGTGAATCCGCTTTGAACCTGGCGTTTCTGCGTAAAGTAGTTCACTCGGGTCTGACGCTAGTTGCTGTTAGCTAATGACCCCTTTAGGAAAACCCTAATTCCGGTTGATCCTAAGTAGGAACAGCCAGGATACTTCTGCTACGTGGCAGATGCGGGAAGAACTAGATCACAAAACCTGTAACATTCCATGGGAGTGCCGAGCGGGACTTTCTAGACATCCTTTCCGATGGACTGCTAAGACGTGTCCTGGATGATACTAGGGGACACGTTACAACAAGGCAATGAATATCTACACTTATGATTTTTCTTTCTTTATTTTCTTATCTTAGGGGTTGGAACCCCTTTATAAACATCTTCGTATCTTATAGATTTGAGATATATTTATTATTTTTTATCTTTTATTTGGCAAGCTTCCCTGGCTGCCTCAAGACTAAAAGGTATTCCTAGAAACAACCACCCAACAAGTACACAGGACATGATCACTTGAACTACCCTTAAAAACAAATCTTAGAGTACCAAACAATGTCTTTACAAGAGATAGACAACTGCTCAAACCTCCCCAAATACACCTAACCTAATATTAGGACTTCATGTCGTGGATAATAATCCCAAACAAAAGAAAAATACCCCAAGTACATACATATGTATAGGAACATAAAGGGAAAGAACTTGTAAATGAAGGATATCAACTAGAGTTGGCCACAAAAAGCTTCTGCACAGCAAGAGGCTCTCTCTATATGCTCCTCAAATCTATTTAATAGAGTACTAAAATAAAAACCATTAACCTCACTTGCACCAAACAAATAAATGGCCCTCTTGGCCTAATGAAATAAACCATTTCACTATAAGAACAAAGAGCTCTTTTGGCCTAATGAAATAAAATAATTCTCTACAAGAACAAGGGTTCCTCTTGGCCTAACAAAATATCACTACAACAAAAAGGCCTCATACACGCACATTTAGACGCGATTTTTGAATACATAGAAAAACTTACGGGCGTGTCTATTTGCCCGTCTATTTGCACGTCTATCATTTCGTGTCTATAATCGCATGCATCGACGAATTTACACTCACAAATAGACGCGCAATAGACGCACATATACACGCGCATATAGACACGCTTTTATACGTGCTTTTACAAGCACTGATAGACGCGAACGAAAAACAAGAAATGTCTTTTTTTAAAAAGATATTTAATTTCCTTTTTTAATTTGAATTATGCAGCGTTGTATGAGCGCGTGTAGTTTTCATTATAGACGCGGGAATAAACGCGAATTACCTGCAATTTAGACGCGCTGATAAACGCGCAAAATAGAACTAGAAAAAAAAAACCAGAGAGCATGTGTTTGCAAAGCAACCACATGCTCTCTGGTTTTTTTTTCCCCCTTCCATACATCAGATTGTGTATTTGGGAAAAAGACAATGTATCTTACGGGCACGAGAATTGAAAGTGAAAGTCCATGTATTCATTATATATCAAAGCATTTACAAGGGAAGTTTTGAGTGCTTGTGACCTAAAGCGTGGCCGCAAGCAGTAGGCTCAAAGAGATATCATACATATACAAGAAAAGAAGGCCTCATGAGGAGGTATGGTGCTCCTCTACGAATCTGAAGAGGAAACATCCTCGCTAGTACCACCATGGCTACTAGCGTCGCTATCCCCCTCCTCGCTGTGCTCCACATCCGGATTCGCCTACACACACAAAAGATTAGGGTTGCTTACATAGACAAGGTGGAGAAAAAGTTATAATTAGTTATACTTTTAATAGAAAAGTAAGAAAAACATACCTCCTCTGGCTGTCAAATCCTCATGGCCCGGTTGTATTGGTCCTCAGTGATGAGACCCTCCTCATAAAAGTGAAGCCATGTCGCTGCGCAGTTATGGACTCGATGGTAACCTACCTCTCTAGGGGTAGGTGTCCTACCAACAATGGTAGTCTGCAAAACATTTAGAGATATACAAACAATTAGATGTCACAATATATTAGACTAAAATATATAAAGAATTTAAAGAAATACACATTAAAAAAAACTAGAAATCAAAATATACTTACAAACTCTGCCTCCCACGACTCTCTGTCGCCTGATCCGCGATCCCATGGTTTCCATTTGGATCTGTCACGCCTCTGCGTGCTGGTGACTCTTCACTTTCTCAACTGCTTTCTTCTTGGCTTTCTTCCACTCTACGCGGTGGCACATAGGTGGTTGGCTAAAGGCTCCACGCCCCTCCTCCAGCCTCCGCAGTGAGACCCTGGCCCGTGTCATGAGGTGGAATCTTTTGTTGTGAAGCATATCCCTCACTTTTGTACGTCCCCAATCATCTGAGAATCGCTGACCCTCAGGATTTGGGTACCTCCTATGGACTGCCCTCAACACCTCTTGCCACAAGCCGCTTTTCTGATTTTTGAAGGCAATGAAACAATCTTTATACGTCACATGCACGATGCTCCTCATGTACGCCATTACATCCCTTCCCTCATCATCATGAAAGATGCCACTAGCATCTGTAACTCTATAGTAATGGCGTACAACCTCCTCTACATGATCTATTGGTGAGGGTGATCGCTCGCCACCTCCTAGGCAACCCCCACACAACCCTCGTCCTCCCCCTCGACTCTCCCTCCTCCCTCTCTGTCGACTGCCCTCTGCCTCGCTGGACGCACAAGATTCTGCAGATGCACATGCTTCTGCAGATGCTTGTGCTTCAGCCGATGCACGTGGAGCACGTGGAGTACCTGCAAATGGAGTACTTGCATATGGAGTACCTGTATGTGGAGTATCTGCATGTGGAGTTTGGGAAGTAGTGCCAGGCAAAGACGTTAGAGGCGTCCCAGACATGACACTGAACACCTCGTCCATTGTGGGAGAGCGGCCAAGGTGTCTGGTCATCTCTCCCATGAAGTCTTCCCTACTAGGAAAACCTCCAAAAAATGCATTGACCCCCCTGCCAAAGGAGGCCAATGTATCATTCATGCGATCCACATCTGGGTCATTGCTACATGAACCACGATACGACATCTGCAAAAAAAACACAGGAAAAAGATAAATATACGGAGAGTGTTCAGGTACATATATATAACTCTATATTTGAAATTCAAGACTTGAATCAATTGCATTTTATTAATTCACTTGTTTTTTCAGGTTTAACCATGTCAGGATATCATGCATATCCTATTTGCGATCCCTCTCCAGTTTCCTCTAGGCCGACAGGTTTAAAGAAGGTTATCTACGACAATCATCATCAATTTCTTCCTATTGACCATCCCAAATATGTTCTCCGTACTAATGGAATGACTCCATAATCTCTAACCATTCGAGATTGGAAGGAGAGATGGATTAATGCCGACAGCCACCCTCCACATGGCATGAGTCGGTAAGAAGTGCATTTCTCTCGATTGACTTTAAAGTATTTAGCATGATGAAATGTTTACATAATATATTGTTTGTTTGTTAGGTTCTCTATATTCTTTCGTCTTCCGTACTGGACTGAACTCATGAACCCCATGCACATATTAAAAAATGTTGTATCTACATTATGGGATCACTTGATAGGGGCTCGCAATTCAGTTAATGTAAGGGAGGATTTACGTAACATTGGTCGCATGAGACGAGCCTGGCCACGAATTGGACCCAGAGGAAAGATTGAGCTAACCCATGCACCTTGGATATTCTCAAAGAATGAGGAAAAAATAATGAATGAACAAATATTTAGCTTTCGAACACCCACAGGATGTATGAGATGTCTCAAGGGAGCCTTCATAAAGAAAAAGAAAAGAGGTGTGGAGCAACTATCTGGTTTGAAGTCCCACGATTGGCACAAAATGATACAAGTAAGGGTATCTCTAACCATGAATATAGTAATTAGTGGCGTAACTATGTGTAAACTTTGGGGTATGATGACTTTTTCCTCTACTGACAATTTGCATCTATGAATATTGTTTACATTCAGTTCGTACTTTCTACTAGCATATCCCATTGTGCCTCCAAAGATGTATGTGATATCATTTACAAGATGGGAGAGCTTGTGAGGTGTGTATACATTGTATTTTTTCATTATATATCTTTGAATTTCTACACAAAAATAAACAATTCTCAAATACATATTGACAGATACGTGAGCCCGAAGGAAATTGATCCAAACACATTGCAAGATGCTCGAGTATTATCTATTGAGGTGGTTTGTTTGGTGGAGGAAATTTTTCCTCGATCCATTTTGACTACTCAAATACATTTACTCGTACATTTGATTGATGAGATCGCACTTTGTGGGGAAGTTCATGTAAGGTGGATGTTTTTTCTTGAGTGCTTCATGAAAACCTTGAAAGATTTTGTGAGGCAAAAAGCACGGCCTGAGGGAAGCATGGCTGAGGGTTGGTTAGTGCAATCATCCCTTGTTTATATCTCTAAGTATCTTGCTGAAGTGGATCCCTCTCAACCACGACTATGGAAAGATGATGAAGACTTGAGGATGACCTCTATAGTACCTCAAGGGAAAGGAATGAGTAAAGTGCGAACAAAAGAAGAACTTCGTAAGTTAACTAGTTTTTGTGTGCTCAATAGTGATGTTATGAGCAAATGGGTGACACTATATAATGAAGCAAGGGCAAGAAGAAAAAGCGAAAGACAAGAATTTCGCACTAGATATGGACGTAATGTCTCATTTCCAGATCATCTAAATGCGCTCCCACGTCATATTGGCATAGATTGGTTACATGAGGAAATGGAGAGAATGGAAAAAGAGAAGGAAATTAATATATCTCAAGAAGAGTGGGAATATGCACGAGGTTGCTTATCAAAGGTGAGACATACTATTAATTAATTTGTTTCTATAAGTTTTATTTTATATAAATAATTGACATGTTTGATCTTTTATCTTTTACTACTAGTGCACATTATTCAATGCACTTTGGTGTGAGGGTAAACATCTTCGAACTCAACGTATAGATGAAAAGAGAAATACCCAAGATTGTGGCGTCCTTGCTCACGTCGAGGCTGCCAATGGTACCATGGAAGGTAATTGTGGCTTGATCCAAGATATTCTAAAGCTTGACTTCAGACGATTCTTTATATATGTACTGGATGTGAAGTGGTTTAAAGAAGTGGTAACAAATGGTGAGCATTGCACAATCAGACGTCATCCAAGTGGTTTTGTAATCATTGACTCTACAAAAATTCACCAAAACAAGAATGACACATTAGTACTACCTCAACAATGCGAGCAGGTATATATACAAAGGCTAATTTTTTTATATGTATACATGTGATACATATACACAATATAATAAGTACTTAAGTTTTTTGCTTTTGTTTTTCAAATACAGGTTGTGTATCATCTAATGGTAAACAATAACCGATGGTGGTATATCATCCCTATATCTAATCGTTCAAAACCAATATATGGTAATATTACCGACATGGAGATAGCAGATGACAATCCAACAAACAATGATGATGTGCATGATGACACCATAATGGATGATATGCGTGATATAGTACAAGATGAACCTTGCGATGATGTTCAAGGAAACACAGAAGAAGGCAATAATGTGATTGTCGATGATATTGATGAAGTTATTGAGCAATATAGCAACACATCTGATAGTGGGATAGACTTATTTGTTTTGTTACCTCTTGGTAACATAGACCTAGAAGTAGATAGTTTAGCAAGGGCTGATCTCATTGAAGATGAGATGGATCATTCACTGTAACATACTTAATTTGCTTATTGATTCAATATATGTGTATTCCTAATTCTATGCTTTTTATCATGCGCACACGTGCATATTCAAGAATCAATAGTCCATTTTAAAGCAAGCATTGAATTTTCCATAATAAAAAGGAAGTATCTTTTATCATCTTCAAGTACATAGAGAAATTACGAGATACATATTGCAATGCTTGCTGCTAATTGTAAGGTTTCTGTCGCTTGCTGCTAATTACTTATATCAGGCTTGTCAACTGGAGGAACTGCCATTCATTAGAGAGCAATGAAAAATTAATTATTAACTCTATTTTTTTAATTCAATGATTCAATGTGTATTCTTAATTCTATGGTTTTTATCATGCGCACATGTGTATGCTCAAGAATCAATTTGAGGTGGTTAAATAATTATTAACTTTGGTTTTTCAATTATGTGAATTGCTAATTTTAGGTGGTTAAATAATTGTGTGTCTGATAGCGCTTCTATATTAGTGTCTTTTTGCGCGGATATATAGACGCAAAATTCGCATCTATTTACATGCATGTTTACACGCATTTATAGACGCTCTGATAGACGCGCTTGACTTTGCGCATCTAACGTGCGCGTCTATGCATCGTTTCTATTGTAGTGTATAGCCATGCAGTACATCATTCAACATCTGATTGCTAAAAATAAACCCTTGGTCCCCACGTAAACCCTAATGAAGCACAAAACGAAAGCAAGGGGATGGGCCATTTAGGCTCTACACTAAATGCATCAAATTATTAGTAGCTAACCTTCTACTTAAATGGTAAGAAATATTTGAAAAATATATCATTGAATGATCCAATGCATCCATGAAATAATATTAAAAGAATCAATCGCTACCGAGCATAACCCATACTAATCGTTGGTGACCAAAATAGGGTATGTCAGCAACAATCTGTCTCCATATTAGCCCTGTACTAACATCAATAGGTAATTATAAAAGCCCTTCAGGCCTATAGTTAAGAAATACATTTTTAACAAAGGCATAATTAGCTGGGGAGTGTGTAAAGTGATTCTACTGTTGGGGAATCAGCTAGCAAGTTATTGCCTCTAAGATCTCAAGGGTGTCCAATGTTACACAATGGTACTTCCTAAGAATGAAATCCCTCACACTATAGATTCCATTCAATTGGTTGATCACTAATTGTGAGTCATCTTCCACCAATAACTAGTGAGTAATACCACGTTTGGCTAGATTCAACCCCATAAGCAAGGCCTTGTATTTCTCCATGTTATTCGTAAAAGCAGTGCTTAGATACACTCTCATTTTTCAAATCACTCAACGATGGGGGTCTTTTATGACAATCCCTATGCTTGTATACTTAGCAGGTCCTCACGAGAAGCTCCATCAAAATTTAATGTATGAATCAATGCTTCATTGATGTAACCTACCATGGCAATCAACCTATTTGTACTAATGATAGCCAAAGTCTAATCGAGAGAGGGGGTGTAAGATAGCTAGAATCCCTCCTTTCTCACTAAACTCAATAGGGACACTAGTAAGAACTTAGTGATAGAGATAGCAATAAAGATTAATATCCCACATGAAAGAGACGTCTTGCCACTTAATAATGTGATAAACCTTGCTCCACCAGATCACTTTGCATTAGTGATAACACTACTCTAAATATCGACACTCAAGATAATAAATGATTTTTTCAATCCAATGGTCTTGGGACCCTCTCCAAGTTTAAGCTAGATCCCGAAGGACCTGCAAAGGCACCAAGACTGATGTCAGTCTCTATACATAATAGGTCTTCAATTTATCGAAATTTAATTTAGTTTTGAAATATACCCCTTGTAAATCTACTAAAAGGGCTATAGATCCATTTATTCCTATAGAAATATGTAACCTACTGGCCTTTATTACGTGACGAGTAACGTTTTAGTAGTCGCCCAAAGTTTTACCTTCTAGCCCTATAATCCTAGGTATATAATCTTAGGTCTATCCTACAGGGGAAGCATCCTGCTGTTATCCACGGAGAACCGACCAGAAGGTTCCTAATTAACCTAGCAGTCACCTATCAACAACTAGCTCACATCTACAAGTGTCCTTCAAGAGGCTTCTTATCCGGAAGGAGCGATTGCCCTTACCCTTGGTTCATGGAGTACAACACTTTTTTCTAGTAGTAGACTAAGGACTTATGAAATCCCTCGGAGTACTCTCGCACAGTCGTCATACCTTTCCCCCAAGATAATTTACAGTTTGGGTTCTAAGACCAAACCCTAGGTAAGCCAGCTAATCGGCCCTTCCTAGAGTTTCTTCCTCGTGTTTGTTTTTGGAAAAACCTCTCGCTAACAAGGACTACCCTGCCATATGACTAGATTCGTTGGGAATCCATCCACCCACTTCCCTCTATGGAAGTTCTTAGTTATCTAATTACCTACCACATTACATGAAACATATAAAAAAAACTTCATTAATTAAAAAGAATCCTTTTATGCATAGTTGTTCTTTTGCGTAATTTACTTACGGACATACAATCAGAATAAAATAAATTCATTGATTATGTTCCATAATGTGTATTCTCCTGCCCATATAAAAGAAAAATTTCAATTTCACATGCTGTCTCATCCGGTGCATCTGCACGTCACCAAGATCAAATCCACTTATAGCTAGCATTTTTAGGTACCCCAAGTAGAACTTGGGCCATACAGGGGACCAAGTAGTTCCTACGTGCGTAAAGGATTTGCTAGCAAGAGCCCTCCTGGCAGCTTAACCACCTCCTACTTAATACGATCCGTGCTGGGAGACCTCTCGCCATTGGAGTTGGTCCATGCTTCTATAGCAGTAAAAACATCCCCTCTTGGTATGGTGATTTAACACCTGTCCTTGGGGGAGGTATAGGGCTCCTCAATTTATGTTTGTTTCAATACTTAATTCAATCAGGATCTAATCTAGAAAATCACAAACAAGATTGATGTATTCAAGCAATTATGACTTCAAACACATGCAACATTCAAGTGATGATTAATCTCATAGCAATCAACCTTTGAAATTCACATAGTGAGCTCTTCCCCTAGTATATCTAGATTTTGGGGTCTCTAACCTCTGAGTTTAAGGTTTATAATGACATTCTTGTAACCAAGTTTCTTGGCCTGAAGTCCGTTTCTTCAATTTAGAGACATTTTTTGTCTTAAAATTTTCTATCAAATCTTCTAGATTAAACTAAATCCTTCACTAATTTCTTTAGGGTTTGTTTTGAATAAATCCGTCTTGAAAAATTCCTCATGATTTCTCTTGAGTTCTAGAATTTTCTAGTTTCCCTAATAGTTTCTAACCTATAAGATGTTCTAATAATTTGCCGAGTGAATACTCTAAGATCGCAATATTTCTTAAGAGACTTATCTTATTTCTATTGAATTTGGTTAGAAATTTTTAGAAAACTTGTGGTATCAAAGCTGGTAAAGGGTTGTTATTTGTGCCCATGACTCTATCAGTGAATCCCATGCTCGCAACTCCAATTGTTGCTTCCACATTAGTAGGGTCATTCGTGATTTGTGCTTTTGAATTGTTTTTCTTTAGGCCCATGACGGAAATATGATTTCTAGAAGAAGAAGAACATGATAATAATACCAGTTTGCAAGGGTGTAAGACTCTCAATGATGATGATGGTTATTTTGGGATTTAATGATGTAGGCCTTAGTGATGGTTCTTCTTGCCTCATGGAGAGCAATACTTCTCTCTCTCTAGTAGACGGAATAGGGACAAGAGTAGAGGTATGAATTTTAATTGAATTGATAGAATAGGATAAAGTTCTTCAGTATCCTCTTATTAGATTATAGTAGAAGAGGATGAGAGACCTTCTACATATCACCTTCCTTGGGTTGAATGAAATGATGTCTCTTTGTCTCGTGGAATTGATTCTCCTCCTTCTTGATCAGCATCTCTTCCTCATCAAGATTTCTCTTGTCCCTCCTTCTGGTCATCCCCAAGGCCTCAATTTTTAGTTTTGCTGGGGGGAGTAAAAGAGAGGACGCTTGCTTTTTTTGTGGTTTTCGATCATATCATAAATGTCAAAGATAGAACACTTTCTTTTAGTTTTTTTATGACATCATTGATGATGTCAAAGAGGGAGCTCCATTTTTGTAGCACAAAGATAAAAATTTATGAATATATGGGCGAGCACCACGTGGCACATTGTTTGCCGGTCGTCACTGTAAGGTGGCCACCAAGGCATAGACCTTGGCATACTTGGCAACGGGCTAGGAAGGCTTCATTGGCGTCGTTGGCTACGTGCGAGAAAATCCCACTAACTTATAGGAAAAGCTTCTTGGGAGGTCACCCATCCTGGCAGTGTTATCACGCAAGTGCACTTAACTGCCAAGTGACTATCCCCTAGGCTAGTCCTTTTTTGTTGTTCTATACTACAAACATAGTTTTAATAAGCTAGTCTTGGGAGGGTCTCCCAAGTCTTTCTTCCATAAACTGGCATATAATACCTCATTAATAATAATAATTATCTTCATAATGAGGGTCGGTTTTATAACTAGAGCTAATATTCAATTTTCTTTGGAATGGATACGTACATTAAAATAAATTAAGTAATGGGGACATTAGATTCTTCCCTCCTTAGAGAAATCAAGATGTCCTTATCTCAAGAGAAATTGGGGGTATTCTTTCATAAGGGTTATCTTATCGATCCAAGTGGCATCCTCTTCAGGATAATCCTTCCACTAGATGAGATATTCTCTAAGGGTCCTATTCCTAAGGATTTTTTCTTTTACAACCAAGATTCTAGCAGGTTGAAGTTCAAGTAAACTTTGGCTCGACAATACAACTTCTTGATCATCAAGAATATGATCAGGATTAGGCATACAGGGTTTCAAGAGACTAACATGGAATACATCATGAACTTTTAGGGTTTGAGGAAGTTGCAGTTTATAAGCATTAGGTCCAAGAGCCTTTATGACTTTGTAAGGTCCACAGTATCTTGGGCTTAGCTTCTTGAATTTTCTAAAGGATAAAGAACTCCTCTTTGGGCGTACACGGATAAAAACCTTGTTCCTTTCTTGGAAGATTCACTGTTTTCTCCCTAGGTCAGCATAGGCGTTATGCCAATCATTTGCAACTTCTATATCTTGCGATCCTTGGCAGCTTGTATATCTTGCTTGATGGTTTTAACTTGTTTGTCCATCTCTTCAAGAATCTTCTTAGAAGCTTCAACCTTCAAGGTAGGGTCAAAGAAGTTTAGCGGAGTTAGGCATTCTTGCCCATATAAAGCTTGAAATGGGGTCATCTGAATGTAAGAAAATTCCACCAAAGGTAGATATTGTATGCATCATCTAGGTTATTGCAACAATATGCCTTAAGTATGTCTTCAATGGCCTGATTTATATGCTCCGTCTTCCCATTAGTTTGAGGGTGATAAGTTGTACTAAAACAAAGATATGTACTGAGAGCTTCAAATAATCCCTTCCAAAAATGTGAAGTGAATAGAGAATCATGATCGTTGATAATCCTTTTTGGCAGTCCATGAAGTCTAAAGATTTCTTTGACAAATAACCTAGCAAGATTTGAGGCTTTGTAACTCGTTTTGACTAGAATAAGGTGGATAACCTTAGTCAACATGTCCACAATTACCTTGATCGAGTTGTATCCTCCTTGAACTGATGGTAATCCAACTACAAAATCCATACTAACAGATTCCCATTTCATCTAAGGAATATCAAGTGGTTATAGCTTTCCTGGTATCTTAACTTGTTCGCCTTTTATTAGTTGGCAACTCAAGGATTTGGTTACGTATTTAAGTATGCCACTTTTGAGTTTCTCCCAATGATAGATTTTCCTAATTGCATTGAGAGTTTTGACATAGCTAGGATGTCCTAAAAATGGGAAATCATGAGCTTCCCATAGTATCTTCTTCTTAAGTTCTTGACTTGAAGAAATATATAATCTTGTCCTGAAGTAAATAAGACATTCATCAATAGAGAAGTTAAGATACTTTGTCTTAAGCTTAGAATTTTGTTCTTTATTCTGAGTTTCTTTTAGCATTTGCTGATATTTGGGATCATTATTCACCTTCTCATTGGCTAGCTCAATGATGGGATTGCTAGGCATTGATTGTAGCTAGTGTTTTAGCTCTAAGAGGTTCTTCTGAGATAAGTGCATTGAGAAATTATTTGCATCTTAAAGCATTTGCAATGACATTCTCTTTGCCCGATCTATATTTGATCTCAAAATCATACTCTTGCAAGATTTTGATCCAAAAACGTTGCCTCATATTTAGATCTGGTTGAGTGAAGATCCATTTAATAATTTTATGGTCTTTTACTAGTGAGAATTTCTTCCTGAGTAGATAATGTCTCCATAACTTAAGAGCATGGATAATTGCAAGTAATTCTAGGTCATGAGTAGCGTAATTTCTCTTGTGAGTCTTCAATTTTTTGGAGGAATATGCTATTGGATGTCCTTTGTGCATGAGTACGCATCCCCAAGCAAGAGAACTCGCATGGGTCACCACTTCAAATTCTTTGCTAAAATTGGGTAGTTTGAGGATCAAGGTTGTGACTAAGCTTGACAAGCTAGATTGTTCAACTTGGGTCCATTTAATGGCAACTCGCTTCTTGAGTAGGTCGATGAGGGGTACAATGATCAAAGCATGATTCTTGATAAAGATTTGATACCATCCTATTAAATCCAAAAAGCTACGAACTTCACTTACGGTGGTTGGAGGCGACCAATCTTGCAAATCCTTGACCTTGGATCTACTGAAATTCCCTTTGTTGAAACTATAAACCCTAAATACTCGATTTGCTCCTTGAAGAACACACACTTCTTTTTCTTAGCATACAGCTTGTGAGTTCGCATTGTCTCAAGAACTATCCACAACTGTGACTCGTGACTTCCTTCATGCTTGGAATATGTTAAGATGCCGTCAAAGAATACAAGGACGAGATCATCAAGATAAGGTCTAAATATATCTTGCATTAATTTTTTGAAGGTAGCAAGGGCATTTGTTAATCCAAATGACATTATGATAAACTCGTAATCCATACCTTGTGCTAAAAGCTATTTTTGGGATATCTTCTTGCTTGATTATGATTTGGCAATACCCTAATCTGTAATATTTCCGTGTGATTGTATCGTAAATATTACTTCCCACACACCGTGCAAACCCTGTGCAAAGGGTATCTCTCGCATTTAAATTATTGGCCACGTAATGTGTGAGCCGCACGAGGGAAATAGGGTCCTCTGCGAATGGTAAATCGAACCGGGTGTTCAAAACCGCAAGCCGCACGAAAACACCCTCTTGGGAGGGGGAATTTAATTAAATAAGTGCAAATTTTTTTATATTTATCCCTTCCCCCAGCCGATGCATGGCTGGAGGAAAGGGAGTGTGTGGGGGGGGGATGGCAAAGTGGGGGTTTGCATGGGAAGTTCCCCACGTGGGTGGAGACCCCTTCCCCACCCCCCAAGGCTATAAAAACACCCCCATTAAGGAGGGTGCTTAGAGAAGGAGGAGGGAAGACTCTGAAGGAAGAGGCCGGAGGCAGATCGTGAGTCGCTGCTAACGTGAAGGAAGAAGGCCGTCGGGACGTGCTTAGGAAGAGGAGGAGAGAAGACTCTGTGAGGAGGAGAGGCCATCGTGGGAGGGCGTAGGTCGCCACCAGTCCACCGCTGCTGCCGCCAGGCCGCCAGGCCGCCAGTCGTTGCCGCCAAACCCCCTTGCCACAGCGCCAGACTGATCCACCGCCGCCACGCTGTCACGACCCCCCCCTGCCCACATGGATCTGTGAAGAATCAGAAGCTTCTTTAAAGAAGCTTCTTTAGAAGCTTCCAAAGGGGGCCTCTAAAACCCCCTTTCCCACCACCTAGCCAAAAGGCACTTGTCCCAAAGGACCTTTCCCACGGCATCTTCCCGAGGATCCATTAAATACCCCGGGACTTCTAAAGAAGGAGACAGTGAGGCCATAAAGACCTCACAAGAACCTTCGACAAGAACCTTCGACAAGACTTCGGACAAAGACATTAAATCCGCAAGCCGTCCAAATACCGTGCCGATTCGAGTTCGTGGGGACTCCTAAGCTTTTGTCGCAAGCTCTATCCCGAAGAGCAACCCAACCATATACAAGCACAAAGGCAGATCGGAAGTCGAATTTACGACTACGATGGCTCCAAAAAGATCCCAAGATGCGACCGCGAGAGGCTCGACTCCGAATGTGCAAGTGGACATCACTCCGACTCCACAAGTCCAGGTTCTTCGTGTTAATTCCGCATAAGGAAATGATTAGGCGTGCTTAGAAAGGGAATTTCATGTTTACGTTTAAATTAAAAGCATATGGAAATTGAAAGAAATGCATCTTTTGAACATTATGAAAGATTGAACGATTAAAGGGTTAGATGCATGTAGTTGGTACCTTATCAAGGTAAGGAATCTAATCCTAAGCAAGGAAACGGAATTTATATGTGCATTATTTGTCATCCTAGATATGGTAGATTAAGCGTATACTGCACATTAGGTAACATACCTCTCGTAATGATTTCATAGGAAAAGGCTAGCACCATAAGGTTTCATTCGGAAAGAATTAATAGGGTACTAAAGTGAACGTATGACTTGCAAATTAGTTATAAGATGGAATAGGATAACACTAGTTTCGCTTGAGTATCATCAACGACTTCGTGGCTAGGAGAATGTTAGGAATTGCATAGTCGTCATGAGAAAAAGGTCAATCATTAAGAGCCGTAATTAGGTGTAAGAGCATAGAATGAAAAAGGGTAAACAACAAGGTTGTGGGTACGACTATTGATGTAAGACCTAGTAGGAGGTCCTAGGAAAAGTTAGTAACCAAATTATCGTGCACCAAGGAAAGATTGTATGATTCGTCAAGGCATAAGTTTCGAGAGCATAGACTACAAAGTAGTAGGCTTGATTAATTAGGAAAGTTAGCGTACATATTAGTAAGTAATTTTACCTCACCAAGGAAACGGCAATCAATCGCATGTTTACGCAGATTCGATTCCGTTAGATTTGGTTTATCACCCTAGAAGGATCATCCTTGTCGCAAACAGGCATAATTGAATTGGCTAAGTAATATAAACCACAAGGAATCGTATAAACATAGGAGTCCTAAGAGATAACTAGGATTTAGTGCAAGGATAATTCGACCTCGCTTAAGACAAAAACTGTGAACCTAAGGATCATGATGGAACTCCGACGGAGTTGCATATTCTAGAACCATGAGCCAAACCTAATTAGAAATGACTTGAAGGATACCCCAAAATCCTGTTACTCGGCTAGGGTTAAAACCCGTGGTCGGAACACTAAGAAATGGGTAGGAGGATTTCGTAGAATAGATGCAATACTTGCGCACAAGCCGCAACATTTTATAGTCTTGGAATTTGTCCGCAAAGAGTCTTGTCATCTCTCGAAATGAGGTTGACAAGTTATTGGAGGAAGTTAATTTATTGAGGATGAGTAATCATCCTGTTATTCACTTTTCTTGGGAAAAGTTTGCCAAGGAAAAGGAAAGTTAAGTATTTGCCTTGAAGCAAATGACCGACAATAAACTAAAGCGACATGGTCGCTGGATCCTGCCACAGCAAACCTAATGTATTGGAAGGGTATGACCCTAATCCAAGAATAATAGGAATCTTGCTAAGTTGCAATTGATTCCGGATCGAATGCGGGTTGCATTCGGAGATAAGGAGTCAATCCTTAACAGTTTGCCAGCCAAACGACCATTGGAATTTGATTGTGCTTGTAACAGTTAGAAAAGCACTGTTTGCATTGTTTGCTCAATGAACTAAAGGAGGAAAACATATCTAAATGCTTCAGGTTGAAGGCCTGAAGGGAGAGGCAGCTTCAGTTACCCCCGACTGCCTGCCTAACCCTAACCAAGGGGGTTGTGAACCGCGCCGGGAACGTGGACCGAACCCGCCGTGAGAGGTCTCTCCGTTGAGTTCTGCTTGGAGCAGGAGGACGCTTGGGTGCCAGGGGGGCCTCTGGCTGTAAATCCCTCGCCTTCCGGGTCCTGCACAAGAGACTAACGTGACTCGGGATTGGATCTCGAGGCCCACATACTAGTCTACGGGCGGAAACTTGGGATAGTAATCACAGGAAGGATTACTGGATAGCCTTCGGGCGGATTATGAAAGCGCCTACGGGCAGGAACTCCTTGTATTTCAAAGATAAAAGGACAAAATGATAACAAAGAAGTTGTTTGACATTGTTTTCTTTATGTCCTGTGATAAGATTACGTGAAGGAACCAGTGCATAACAGGGTTAATCAAAGAAGCTGTTTGTATGTGTCAAACTAATGTGGTAGGTAATTACATAACTAAAACAAACCGAGGAAAGTGCGGAGGATGGACCATGGGTCCGTCCTACGGATGGGTGGTCCCGGTTAGCCGGGAACTTTTCTCAAGGTCTTCAACAGGCAGAGGATGATTGTCATCACCGAAGTAAGAAAGGAGAACGATGATTTAGAAATACCAATTAACCGATTCAGGCTATTTCAGGGGAACGGAATGGGACTATGCCTTTTGGCAGAGAGGTCGAGCCTTGCATCCCTCTCGTTTCCCATTCTCCTTGAACCAAGTGCAGCATGAATCCGCTTCAGACCGGGCATTCTGTGTAAAGTAGTTCGATCAGGTCTGACGCTAGACGCTGTTAGCAAACAACCAAACAATTCCGTTCGATCCTAAGTGGAGAGCGCCCAGGACACTTCCGTTACGGGGCAGACGCGGAAAGTCCTAGATTACAAAAACCCGCAACATTCCATGGGAGTGCTGGGTGGAGTCTTCTAGACAACCTTTCCGATGGACTGCTAAAACGTGTCCTAGAGGATGCTAGTGGACACGTTACAGTTGGTATCAGAGCCGACTTAAAATGGAATTGTTTTCATAAGATTTCATTAGAAGTGAAGTAAAGAATTTGTTCCTGTCCAAACATTTTCTCATCTTCAATACTGTCTTGCAGAATTACGAGGCGTGGAATAAATTTCTGGTGTTCCGGATCATGTTCATGACTGCGATGCATTCTCCGCATTATAGGCAGAGAATTGAGATGATGAACATCTTGGAGCAAATTTATAACCCATCACCTCTATATATAGAGCGAAGATGGACTGGGTCTTCAGGGATCTACTACATAGCTGCCCACCGGTTCGCCTATCTACAGACCAACTTGAAGAGGATCAAGTGGTTGGAAGATTTGAAAGTCGTGAAGCTGTTCATTTTCGTGGAAGCTCACGTGAACTCGACTTTGCATATTCGAGGTCGTAGAGTTGAGTTAAACTCATATGTATATGAGGAAGTAACCTGTGTAATCCCAGCTGATAGAATTAAGGTATTGGGCCGTCATGGGAAGTATGGTTTCCAGCGGAAAGGATATCCCGAACTTCCGATGAATTATCGATTCCTAAAGATACATGACCCAAAACCCTATTACTACACAGTTCTTGTAGACAAATCCAATACCATGTTGTTCGCCCCAAACTAAATGTAATCATCACTCGAGATGTTGTATGAGGCTACGCCATATAAATAAATAAGGACTTCTTTTCACTATCCGATTGTGCATCAAGTTGTTGCAAAAAGTTAAGTTGCTTCATGAGTTACGAAATAAGTTGAAATAAAGATAAGATAATCATGAAATAACGTTAAGAACTTTTACTCAGGCGCAAACCCAGGTACAAGTTTCAAATTCGTCCCCTACGGCAAGTACGACTGTGATCCAGGAGAAGAAGTTCCTCCTCAAGCAGATTAAGCCACCCGAGTTTGACGGGAGAGGCAGATTCGTCCAGTCAGACGCTGAGATTTGGATTGAATCTATGGAGGACTACTTCGAAGCCGCTGGCACTGCACCTACCAATCAGGCCATGCTCACCAAATTGAAACTCACCGGTGAAGCCAGACTATGGTGGAAGCAATGGTGCAGGGATCAAGGGATCTCAGAGGGTTCCGTTACTTGGGAGAAGTTAAAGCAAGCCGTACAAGGGAGATATTTGCCACCAGCATATCATACTCAGAAAATGAATGAGTTTTATGAGTTAAAACAGTTAGGACTCACGCTGGACGCATATTACTCTAAGTTTGTCTCACTCTTGAAGTATGCGCCACAAATGGATACGACACAGCAGGTGTCCAAATTTTGTGCAGGCTTAAATCCACATGTAAATACTCGTCTCGAATCTATGAGACCATCAGATCTTCAGGATGCACTCATCCGAGCAGCACCTATAATCCAGGAAGTGCAAGCTAAACCAAGGAGTATTAAGAGCTGGACTTATAGCAATCCAAGCAGAGGAGCATTCAGACCTCAGGTTAAGAGAGTTCAAGGCCACAATGAGGGACAAAGGAAGAAAGCAAGGGCAAATAACATCAACAACTTTGTTCCTACTCACGGTAATGGCCGAAACATCCGATGTTTCCACTGCAATGAACTCGGTCACTACAGAAGGGAATGTCCCAAGCTTAGCGAGGGACACCGTCAAGGTGTTGGCCGCGGAGAGGGAACCGCCAACCGTGGTAGAGGAAGAGCTGCCTGCATCACCCATAGGCAAAGATGTAATGCAGAAGAAGAGGAAGACCCGACTATGGAAGCGGAATTTGAAAGAGCAATAGTCCATGCCGCTTTACACAGGAAGGGTCCAAATCGCGAGTTCTCGGTAATTCAAACGCCATCGGAATATCAAGGTAAAGGGTTCAAAACCTTGATTGATTGTGGCATTTGAATTGTCAGTGACAACCTGTGTTCAACAGCTGTACGCGTTCTTTTATGAAGAACTCATGCAGTCTAAGTACCCATTCTTTTATCTCACCAGCGTGTGCTAGGAGATTAGGAATAGCCACAGTAGAAGCACCTACCCTACTTGTGGAATTGGCAAATGGTCGTGAGGTAACTTGTGCTAGGCAAACTGCTAAGGAGGAGTTCTATCTGGGAGGAAAGAAAACCTCAGTCAAATTCAGAGTCATGAATTTGGGTATCCATGAGTGCCTACTCGGGATGGATTGGCTTAAGCCCAATAACACTCACATCCACTGTGGAAAGGGTCAAGTTTCCTTTCGAAACTCTGACAAAGAGTTTGTTACGACTCAAGGTGAGGCAGGATATTTTTAGGCCATATCTTGATGATTTCGTGCTTGTCTTCTTCGACGACATTTTAGTTTATTCTAAACAGGAAGAAGATCATGAACCCCAACTGCGGATTGTGTTAGAGACAATGCGGTCTCATAAGCTGTATGCAAAAATGAAGAAATGTGCATTCTTCAAACGTCAGATTGAATATCTAGGATTCATAGTATCATCAGAAGGAATATCAGTGGATCCAGCCAAAGTCAGAGATGTGCTTGAATGGCCAATACCAGTATCTGTCAAGGAGATACGTAGTTTTCTTGGCTTGACAGGATGGTATAGGATCTTTATCAAAAACTATGCTTTGATTGCAGCACCTCTTACCGACTTACTAAAGAAGCAGACTTCTATTGCATGGTCAACTCCCGAGCAAAATAGCTTCGACAAATTGAAGCAATGTTTGGTATCAGCACCTATTCTGAAACTTCCTGATCTCAGTAAGGAGTTCGAGGTAGTAACTGATGCTAGCATTCTTGCATTGGGGTGTGTTCTTATGCAGGAAGGTCATCCAGTAGCGTATTCTTCAAGGAAATTGAAGAGTCACGAAAAGAATTATGCTACTCATGATCTGGAGTTATTAGCTGTCATCCATGCTCTAAAGCTTTGGAGACACTACTTGTTGGGAAACAAGTTCACTTTAGTAACCGATCATAAGAGTCTCAAATGGATTTTTACCCAGAATGAGCTCAACATGAGGCAATGTCGATGGATTGAAGTATTGGAGGAATATGACTTTGAAATCAAGTATCGACCAGGTAAAGAGAATGTGGTTGCCGATGCACTTAGTCGCAAGGCATTCCTAAACTCTCTAATCTTGCAGAATCCATCAAAGGCCAGATCCCTAGCTACGAAAGTATCTATGCCAAGCAACCCTATACTTGAACTAGCTAGAGAGGAAGCATGCCATGACTTAGCCTACAAAGCAATGATAAAAGAAATATCTACCAAGGATCAGAATCCGAAGTTGCAGGCAAAGTATCATGAATTTTCTATTGACAATGGGCTTATTTACTATAGAACAAGGCTATGTATACCAGCAAGCCAGTCACTTAAGCAGAAGATATTGTGGGAAGCTCATGATTCCCCTTTTGCAGGACATCCCGACTATGCAAAGACTCTTAATGCAGTCAGGAAGAGTTATTATTGGGAGAGACTCAAAGGTGACGTCCTCAAATATGTCACCGAATGTTTGTCTTGCCAACGTATCAAGGCTGAACATGTCATGATGCCAGGGAAATTGCAACCACTTGACATTCCCCAAATGAAATGGGAATTCATCAGTATGGATTTTGTCGTGGGTTTACCCCAAGTCCAAGGAGGATACAACTCCATTATGGTTGTAGTTGACATGCTTACTAAGGTTGCACACCTGATTCCAGTAAAGACAAACTATAAAGCCTCCGATATCGCAATAGTGTTTATCAAGGAGATATTCAAGCTACATGGTTTACCTAGAAGGATCATTAGCGATCGAGATTCTCTTTTCACTTCTCACTTTTGGAAAGCTATCTTTGAAGCTATTGGGACCCAACTCTGTTTTAGCACTGCCTACCATCCCCAAACAGATGGACAAACAGAGCGGGTAAATCAAATCATTGAGGATATTCTTAGGGCTTACTGCTGTCGAGAGCCAAAGAGGTGGATTCAATACTTACCATTGGTAGAATTTGCCTACAATGCTTCTTATTAGTAGAGCATTCAAATGACTCCTTTTCAGGCATTGTATGGTCCTCTAAATTTTTCTGATCCTACCCTGAGAGTGGAAGCCTCAAGACAAATGTTGGAGGACATGGATGACCAAATAAGGTCAATAAGACAAGACATACAAGCAGCCAAAGATAGACAAAAGGCATATGCGGATTTGAAGCGCCAAGAGAGGATCTTCGAAGAAGGAGACATGGTATTCATTCGTGTACGCCCAAAGAAGAGTTCTTTATCTCTAGGTAAATGCAAGAAGCTAAGTCCAAGGTACTGTGGACCATATAAAATCCTCAAATGCCTAGGACCCAATGCTTATAAATTGCAACTTCCTGATAACCCAAAAGTTCACAATGTATTCCATATTAGTCTCTTGAAAAAGTATGTACCCAACCCAAATCATGTACTTGATGACCAACAAATTGTAATGCCTAGTCAAGGAATCCTTGAACTAAGGCCGGAAAAGATTTTAGATGTTAGGGAGAGACAGTTGAGATCGAGGACCTTGAGAGAATGCCTCGTCCAGTGGAAAGATTACCCCGAAGAAGATGCTACCTGGATGGATGAAAGCTCTCTCAATCTTCAATATCCCCAGTTTATTTCGAGATGAGGACATCTCGATTCTTCTAAGGGGGAGAGAATGTAATATTTCCGCGTGATCGTATCATAAATATTACTTCCCACACACCGTGCAAACCCTGTGCAAAGGGTATCTCTCGCATTTAAATTATTGGCCACGTAATGTGTGAAGCCGCACGAGGGAAATAGGGTCCTCTGCGAATGGTAAATCGAACCGGGTGTTCAAAACCGCAAGCCACACGAAAACACCCTCTTGGGAGGGGCAATTTAATTAAATAAGTGCAAATTTTTTTATATTTATCCCTTCCCCCAGCCGATGCATGGCTGGAGGAAAGGGAGTGTGTGGGGGGGGGGATGGCAAAGTGGGGGTTTGCATGGGAAGTTCCCCACGTGGGTGGAGACCCCTTCCCCACCCCCCAAGGCTATAAAAACACCCCCATTAAGGAGGGTGCTTAGAGAAGGAGGAGGGAAGACTCTAAAGGAAGAGGCCGCAGGCAGATCGTGAGTCGCTGCCAATGTGAAGGAAGAAGGCCGTCGGGACGTGCTTAGGAAGAGGAGGAGAGAAGACTCTGTGAGGAGGAGAGGCCATCGTGGGAGGGCGTAGGTCGCCGCCAGTCCGCCGCTGCTGCCGCCAGGCCGCAAGGCCGCCAGTCGTTGCCGCCAAACGCCCCTGCCACAGCGCCAGACTGATCCACCGCCGCCACGCTGTCACGACCCCCCTGCCCACGTGGATCTGTGAAGAAGCAGAAGCTTCTTTAAAGAAGCTTCTTTAGAAGCTTCCAAAGGGGGCCTCTATAACCCCCTTTCCCACCACCTGGCCAAAAGGCACTTGTCCCAAAGGACCTTTCCCACGGCATCTTCCCGAGGATCCATTAAATACCCCGGGACTTCTAAAGAAGGAGACGGTGAGGTCATAAAGACCTCACAAGAACCTTCGACAAGAACCTTCGACAAGACTTCGGACAAAGACATTAAATCCGCAAGCCGTCCAAATACCGTGCCGATTCGAGTTCGTGGGGACTCCTAAGCTTTTGTCGCAAGCTCTATCCCGAAGAGGAACCCAACCGCATACAAGCACAAAGGTAGATCGGAAGTCGAATTTACGACCACGATGGCTCCAAAAAGATCCCAAGATGCGACCGCGGGAGGCTCGACTCCGAATGTGCAAGTGGACATCACTCCGACTCCACAAGTCCAGGTTCTTCGTGTTAATTCCGCATAAGGAAATGATTAGGCGCGCTTAGAAAGGGAATTTCATGTTTACGTTTAAATTAAAAGCATATGGAAATTGAAAGAAATGCATCTTTTGAACATTATGAAAGATTGAACGATTAAAGGGTTAGATGCATGTAGTTGGTACCTTATCAAGGTAAGGAATCTAATCCTAAGCAAGGAAACGGAATTTATATGTGCATTATTTGTCATCCTAGATATGGTAGATTAAGCGTATACTGCACATTAGGTAACATACCTCTCGTAATGATTTCATAGGAAAAGGCTAGCACCATAAGGTTTCATTCGGAAAGAATTAATAGGGTACTAAAGTGAACGTATGACTTGCAAATTAGTTATAAGATGGAATAGGATAACACTAGTTTCGCTTGAGTATCATCAACGACTTCGTGGCTAGGAGAATGTTAGGAATTGCGTAGTCGTCATGAGAAAAAGGTCAATCATTAAGAGCCGTAATTAGGTGTAAGAGCATAGAATGAAAAAGGGTAAACAACAAGGTTGTGGGTACGACTATTGATGTAAGACCTAGTAGGAGGTCCTAGGAAAAGTTAGTAACCAAATTATCGTGCACCAAGGAAAGATTGTATGATTCGTCAAGGCATAAGTTTCGAGAGCATAGACTACAAAGTAGTAGGCTTGATTAATTAGGAAAGTTAGTGTACATATTAGTAAGTAATTTTACCTCACCAAGGAAACGGCAATCAATCGCATGTTTACGCAGATTCGATTCCGTTAGATTTGGTTTATCACCCTAGAAGGATCATCCTTGTCGCAAACAGGCATAATTGAATTGGCTAAGTAATATAAACCACAAGGAATCGTATAAACATAGGAGTCCTAAGAGATAACTAGGATTTAGTGCAAGGATAATTCGACCTCGCTTAAGACAAAAACTGTGAACCTAAGGATCATGATGGAACTCCGACGGAGTTGCATATTCTAGAACCATGAGCCAAACCTAATTAGAAATGACTTGAAGGATACCCCAAAATCCTGTTACTCGGCTAGGGTTAAAACCCGTGGTCGGAACACTAAGAAATGGGTAGGAGGATTTCGTAGAATAGATGCAATACTTGCGCACAAGCCGCAACATTGTATAGTCTTGGAATTTGTCCGTAAAGAGTCTTGTCATCTCTCGAAATGAGGTTGACAAGTTATTGAAGGAAGTTAATTTATTGAGGATGAGTAATCATCCTGTTATTCACTTTTCTTGGGAAAAGTTTGCCAAGGAAAAGGAAAGTTAAGTATTTGCCTTGAAGCAAATGACCGACAATAAACTAAAGCGACATGGTCGCTGGATCCTGCCACAGCAAACCTAATGTATTGGAAGGGTATGACCCTAATCCAAGAATAATAGGAATCTTGCTAAGTTGCAATTGATTCCGGATCGAATGCGGGTTGCATTCGGAGATAAGGAGTCAATCCTTAACAGTTTGCCAGCCAAACGACCATTGGAATTTGATTGTGCTTGTAACAGTTAGAAAAGCACTGTTTGCATTGTTTGCTCAATGAACTAAAGGAGGAAAACATATCTAAATGCTTCAGGTTGAAGGCCTGAAGGGAGAGGCAGCTTCAGTTACCCCCGACTGCCTGCCTAACCCTAACTAAGGGGGTTGTGAACCGCGCCGGGAACGTGGACCGAACCCGCCGTGAGAGGTCTCTCCGTTGAGTTCTGCTTGGAGCAGGAGGACGCTTGGGTGCCAGGGGGGGCTCTGGCTGTAAATCCCTCGCCTTCCGGGTCCTGCACAAGAGACTAACATGACTTGGGATTGGATCTCGAGGCCCACATACTAGTCTACGAGCGGAAACTTGGGATAGTAATCACAGGAAGGATTACTGGATAGCCTTCGGGCGGATTATGAAAGCGCCTACGGGCGAGAACTCCTTGTATTTCAAAGATAAAAGGATAAAATGATAACAAAGAAGTTGTTTGACATTGTTTTCTTTATGTCCTGTGATAAGATTACGTGAAGGAACCAGTGCATAACAGGGTTAATCAAAGAAGCTGTTTGTATGTGTCAAACTAATGTGGTAGGTAATTACATAACTAAAACAAACCGAGGAAAGTGCGGAGGATGGACCATGGGTCCGTCCTACGGATGGGTGGTCCCGGTTAGCCGGGAACTTTTCTCAAGGTCTTCAACAGACAGAGGATGATTGTCATCACCGAAGTAAGAAAGGAGAACGATGATTTAGAAATACCAATTAACCGATTCAGGCTGTTTTAGGGGAACGGAATGGGACTATGCCTTTTGGCAGAGAGGTCGAGCCTTGCATCCCTCTCGTTTCCCATTCTCCTTGAACCAAGTGCAGCATGAATCTGCTTCAGACCGGGCATTCTGCGTAAAGTAGTTCGATCAGGTCTGACGCTAGACGCTGTTAGCAAACAACCAAACAATTCCGTTCGATCCTAAGTGGAGAGCGCCCAGGACACTTCCGTTACGGGGCAGACGCGGAAAGTCCTAGATTACAAAAACCCGCAACATTCCATGGGAGTGCCGGGTGGAGTCTTCTAGACAACCTTTCCGATGGACTGCTAAGACGTGTCCTAGAGGATGCTAGTGGACACGTTACATAATCTGAGATCAATCTTGGAGAAAATCTTCACTCCTTGTAGTTGATCAAGTAGTTCATCGATTCTTGGAATCAGATACTTATTCTTGATTGTTACCTAATTTAGCCCTCGATAATCAATGCAGAGACGGAGAGTCCCATCCTTCTTTTTTTGAAATAACATTGGAGCTCCCTAGGGTGAGTTACTAGGTCTAATGTATCCCTAATCTAAAAGTTTTTTGAGTTTTTCCTTTAGTTCTATGGCTTTCCGAATGGACATTCAATATAGTTTCTTTGCAATTGGTGCAGCTCTTAGTACTAGTTTGATTTTGTGGTCGACTTCTCTCTATGGTGGAAGTTTAGTTAATTCTTCAGGAGATACATCAGCATGTTTCCTTAGCCATGATGGTTCATCTTCAGCTTCTTTATCCTGTTCAATTTTATTTAATTTGATTAGGTATACAGGGAAGCCTTTTCTTAAACCTTTAGTGATTTGAGAAGCTTTTTCTAATTGAATCTTTGGTTTTTCTACTTCTCCCTGTGTGGTCACTTGTTGTCCTACAAGATTCAAGAATGTGACTTGGCCCTTTTCACAATGAATATGAGCATCATTTGGAGTTAACTAGTCGATTCCTAACAGGCACTCATAGGTTCCCAGGTTCATCACTCAGAATTGCATGTTGGTCTGATTGCCACCCAAATTAAACTCCACCTTACTTGTCTATTGTATTGAGGAAACTTCTTTTCCATCAGCTAACTCAACAATCAGCCCTGGTGCATACATTGTGTCTACACCTAGTTTTCTAGCACACCTTGGTGATATGAATGAATGTGTGATTCCAAAATTAATCAAAATTTTAAAGGGTTTACTGTTATAGATTGATGGTGTTTGAATCACTAAGAACTGTCGATTTGGTCCCTTCTTGTTGAGAGAGGCGTGAATTCTCACTCTCTCCATGTTGATTTCCAAAGTGGGACCCTCATCATCTTCCTTCCTTGAGGGTTATGCCAGAAAATCTTCCTCTAGCTATGGTTGTGCGAGTCTCAGGTCGTTATGGAACTTGCTTTGGCATTTGTTTTGTTTGAGTTTTGGGCATCACCTTTGGATGTGGCCAGGTTCGTTATAATAATAGTACCTGAAAGTATCCTTATTATCACTAGTAAAGTTCTCTACCATCGACATCTTAGCCTTCTTGCTATTAGCAGATTGGAATTGACCTTGGGCTCTTTTTGCATAGCCCCTAGTTATATTTTTGTTTTCGAACTTATTATTCCAAGGCTTATTGTTTCTTGGTTTGGACTGGAGTTCTTGTACAATTAGTCTTGCTCTTATCAATGCATCTTGGAGGTCGGATGGATGCATTGCTTCAAGCCATGTGCTCAAGGGATCATCCAATCCATGGCAAAACTTGGATACTTGTTGTGAAATATCCATACTGGTGCATACTCGAGAAGTGTTACAAACTTCAAGTAATAGGCTTCTAATTTCATTCCACCAAAGAATTCATTCATCTTTTGCATACGGTATGCTGGCCAGAGTTACCGGCCTTACACTGTATCCTTTAATACGTTCCAACTAATAGATGCTTCGGAGATTCCTTGGTCTTTACACCATTGTTTTCACCAAATTCTGGCTTCTCTTGTTAGCTTTAACTTGCTAATCATTGCTTGATTCGCTGGGATAATTCCAACAGCAAATGAAATAATCTTCTAGGGACTTGACCCATATTTCTGCTTCAACCTCGACATTTTTTCCTTGGCCATCAAACTCAGGTGGTTTGATTTGCTTAAGCATGAACTTCTTTTCTTGGATCTCAGTAGCATTAAGGGTAGGAATAGCTTCCCATGGTATCGTAATATTTTCTCTAGTTAGCTCTACAAATGTTACCATATAATTTGCTCGTATCTTTTCAAAAAGAGAAATCATTTCACAAGGATAGAAATACCTTATATTAAATTTTCAAAGAAGGTTACATCATGATAGAGTTTTTCTAATTAACTTAAGGAATGTAACCATGGATTTCAGATATATCTACTGACTCGTAAATCTTAATTGCTAAAGTGGTAACCAATTTCATATTTAATGGATAGAAAAAATAATTTCCTTTGCTAAAGGAAAAAAATACATGGTTTATTTTGGGATGACTGGTTATTTGGGAGAGAAGATCTCCTTAATACAATCTAGGCATGGCATTTGGATACATCCATTAGGTAATAATTGGGCTTTGAAGAATGGATGTCTAAAAATTGATACTTTAAAGGAAGATTAGGAAGTCCATCTTTGATGTAGTTACAATTTTTAGAGCAACCAACAACTATAATTCGGTCCGCTAGGATGACCTTTGTCACTTCCTCATAAATACATCGATTTAGTTTAACCTCTCGACCTCTAGTGAATAAAGTTGAATTCACTTTGGCTTCATGGAATAAATAAACCTTGAAGACTTTAAGGTTTTCCATTCATCTTATTCTCTTCAAATTGGTCTGAAGAAGGCAAGACAGCTTGTGTTGATATAACAATATCCACATCTTAACATCCAGCATCTTTCCCGGTATATTGTAGAAGGATTGTAGATGTGATCTAGAATCCACATTACTTGCATTCTCCATCCATAATCCCTAGAATGAATTGCTGATGTAAACATTACTCAAAAGACTAGGAATTTCTCACAATCTTTGTCTCTCTAGGTAATATAAAAAAACACATATCTGCAAGGGAAAGGGAAAACAACTCATATCTCAAGCTACAATTACTAAGTTTTTGATTTCTTTTGGTTTTGATAATAGTTGTAATATATCCGTCTTTATTACATGACGAGTTACATTTAAGTAGTCGCCTAGAGTTTACCTTCCAACCATCACCATTCGTACTCTAACTAGAATGATCGAATTTTGTCCGGCTCTATAACCCTAGGTCTACCCCGCAGGGGAAGCATCTTGTCGTTACCCATGGAGGATCCACCTGAAGGTTTCTAATTGACCTAATAGTCATCTATCAACAACCAGCTCATATCCGGAGGCGTCCTTCGAGAGGCTTATTGTCCGGAAGGAGTGACTGCCATTACCCTTGGTTCATGGAGTACAACACTTTTTTCCAGGAGTAGACTAAGGATTTATAAAATCCCTCACAGTGCTCTGGCGCAGTCATTGTACCTTTTCCCTAAGATAATTTACAGTCCGGGTTCTGAGACCAAACCCTAGGTAAGTCAGCCAATCGGCCCTTCTTAGAGTTTCTTCCTGGTGTTTGTTTTTGGGAAAACCTCTTCACAAATTGAGATCACTATGCCATAGGACTAGATTCGTCGAGAATCCATCTACCTGCTTCCATCTATGGAAGTTCTTATCAATTACCTACCACATTACGTGAAATATATTAAAAAATATTTATTGATTAAAAATAATCATTTTTTGCATAGTTGTTCATGTGTGTAATTTACTCATAGACATTAATCAGAATAAAATAAATTTATTGATTATGTTTCATAATGTGTGTTCTCCTACCCATACAATAGAAACATTACAATTATACGTGCTGCCTCATTCGACGCATTTGCATGTCACCAAGATCAAATCCACCCATAGCTAGCATTTTTAGGTGTCCCACGTAAAACTTGGGTCATACATGGGACCAAGTAGTTCCTAGGTGCATAAAGGATTTACTAGCTAGAGCCCCTCCTAGCACCTTAACCACCTCCTACTTAAAACAATCCCTCTTGGGAGACCTCTCGCCATCGGAGTCAGTTCATGCTTCCACGACTGTAAAGACATCCCCTCTTGGTATGGGGATTCCACACCTATCCTTGGGGGAGGTATAGGGTTCCTCAATTTTTATATGTTTCAATACTTAATTCAATCAGGATGATCTAATCTAGAAAATCACAAACAAGGTTGATGTCTTTAAGCAATTATGACTTCAAACACTCATGCAACTTTCAAGTGATGATTAATCTCGTAGCAATCGAACTTTGAGATTTACGCAGTGAGCTCTTCCCCTAGGGTATCTAGATTTTGGGGACTCTAAAAATCGTTTTAACTATCAACAATATTTTATTGATGCTAATAACATGCATTGATGGAAACTTATCTATCAATAACCATTATAGCCAACTAGAGTCCCTTCTTATGCATGTTTACTAGGGAGCATTAATACTATGGCAAGAGGTAGGCTTACTCTCGCTCTTCACTTAGACTAAATTAGCAAGGTACTTGACATAAATACACTTTGCATAGTATTGAAGATGGATCAAATACACTTTGCATAGTATTGAAGTCTGTTTTTTCAACTTAGAGATATTTCCGATCTTAAAATCTTTTATCAAAGCTTCTAGATTAAACTAAATCCTTGACTAATTTCTTTGGGGTTCGTTCTTAATAAATCCATCTTGAAAAAATCCCCATGATTTCATCAGCCACCAACAACCCCTACAAAAATAGTAAGGGATGTCCTACGAATATGTCGTTGAACGATCCGATGCATCCATGATAGAATAGGAAGATGGTCAATCGCTACCAATTAACTTGTAACCCATACTAACCATTAGCAGTCCAAAATAGGACATGTCAGCAAAGTAGTCCCCAAAGTTTCCTTGGACTAACATTAAGAGGCAATTGTAAAAGGCCCTCAAGACCACAGTTAAGAAAAACATGTTCAACTAAGACATAATTAGCTAGGGAGTCTACAAAGAAATTCCACTATCGTTGGGGAATAAGTGGCATGTCACTACATCAAAGATCTCAAGGGTGTCCAAGGTTACATGATGGTATATCCTTAAAATGGGATCCCTCACACTGTAATGGTAAAGGGTTGTTATCCGCTCCTGTGACTCTATCAGTGACTCCTGTGCTCGCAACTCCAATTGTTGCTTCCATGTTAGTAGGGTCATTCGTGATTTGCGCTTTTGAATTCTTTTTCTTTAGGGCCATGAATAATTATCTTCATAATGAGGGTCAATTTCATAATTAGAGCTAGTATTCAATTTTCTTTGGAATGTATACACACATTAAAGTAAACTAAGTAATAGGGACATTGTCGAACAATCTTATAAAATAATCATCCCATTTGGGTTTGAACTTGCCTGGGAAGAGCTCACAACTAGCATCATAATATAGGACCAATTGGACTAGGACTATTACCAAACTTATATTTCTTAGTATGAAGATCATGATGTATTTTCATTAGCTCCTTGTCAAAAATCGCGTGGTGGAGGGGGTTGCTCAAGAAGCTGCGCCGAACACACACAGAGTGCACAAGGAGAAGCTCACTCAAGAGACAAGAAGAGAGATGGAGGCCAAAACGTTTTCTTGTTGATTTCTTCTTCTTCTTCCACACACTTTACAATGTACACAAAGTATAGATAAGATACAACATAAAAGGAAAGTGGCCTACTAAGTCAAACAATGACTAACCGACTACACTAGTCGACTGGCACTATAACTATGTCAGCTGTAAATAGGTGTAACGACTTGAATATAATAAGTAATGAGTCAGTGGCCATGTGAGATGTATAATGACCACTGACGTGCTAAGTATAGACGTATGGACCCATCTAACCAGGCGGTCCATCATCAATGTCCGCATGTGTTGAGCTTGTCATCTCAACACTCCGCCTCAAGCTCAACTGTATCTCTACAACTCCAAGTAAGCTTCGAAACTTTGGAAGCTTCTCTGTACCCAATGCCTTCGTGAATATGTCATCTATCTGATCCTGCGTGCTGACATACACCAAGTCAATCTCACCTGCTAGTATCTTCTCTCTCACAAAGTGGTAATGTACCTCAATATGTTTTGTCCTAGCATGGAACACAGGGTTCCTAGCCAATTGTATACTACTCATGTTGTCACAATAAATGACAACTGGACCTTCCACTTGGACATCCAAATCAGCCAATAGCTTTTGCAGCCATACTACCTCACATGCTGCAATAGCAGCACCTCTATACTCAGCCTCTATACTCAACAAAGCAACTGTAGATTGCTTTTTGCTGCTCCATGCAACTGCTACACTACCAAGAGAGAACATGTATCCGCTGGTAGATCTTCTATCAGACATACTACCAGCCCAATCTGCATCTGTGTATCCAAATACCTGTACATCTATACCTGCCTCATAGAAAAGCCACATTTGGATGCAGTTAGATGCATATCTCAATATGCGTCTAACTGCATCCAAATGTGGCTTTCTAGGTACTTGCATAAACTGACTCACAAGACCAACAGCATAGCTCAAGTCTAGCCTTGTAATGGTCATGTAGATCAAACTCCCCACTATCCTCCTGAACATAGTAGGGTCTTCTATCTCATCCCCAACATCAGCACTCAACTTTACATTCTGCTCCAACAGGACTGAAAGTGGTTTGCATGCAGTCATACCATACTTGGACAACATATCCAAGCCATACTGTCTTTGGGACAGCCATATACCATCATCACATCTGATCACCTCAATGCCAAGGAAGTACCTTAGCTCACCTAAATCCTTCATCTCAAACTTCATCTTCAAACAGCCCTTGACTTCAGCAATCCCACTATCACTATCACCCGTAATAATCAAGTCATCCACATAGATGACTATGATGACCAAACCTGCATCTCCCTTTCTGACATAAAGTGAGTGATCAACATTAGAAACATAAAAGACAATATTGACAATATACTCTCTAATCTTGTCAGACCATGCTCTAGGTGCTTGCTTGAGCCCATAGAGTGCCTTCTTCAACCTACACACATACGTGGGATGCTCTAAATCTTCATAACCTACTGGCTGATCCATATACACTTCTTCCTGCAAATCACCATGCAAGAAGGCATTCTTTACATCCATTTGCTGCAACCTCAAACCTTTGGCTGCTGCCAAAGCAATCACACATCTGACAGTTGCCATCCTAGCAACTGAACTGAAAGTTTCATCATAATCTATGCCATATGTCTGAGCATAGCCTTTTGCAACCAGCCTAGCTTTGTACCTGCTAATAGAACCATCTGCATTGTGCTTAATCTTATAAACCCACTTACATCCAATAGCTTTCTTTCCCTTCGGCAATGATACTAGATCCCAAGTCTTATTGGCCTCTAATGCAGCCATCTCCTCATCCATTGCTGCATCCCAATGAGCATGACCAACAGCCTCCTCAAAACATGTGGGCTCAACATCCTCAACTAGTTTCACCATATAAGCATAATGGTGAGCTGCATAACCTTCAAAACCAAATCTTTTAACAGGGTATCTCACCCTGCTAGACTTGCGTACCACTGGATCACTCAATGGAGTCTTTGCATTAACGCATACTCTCTGCACACCTAGAGTCCTCACTGAAGGAATGCCAAGCTCATCATCCAAGCTCTCTGAGCCACTGGAGTCTCCATCAAGAACTGCATCAATTCCTTCTGACACTTTATTCTTTCCTTTGTCTTTACCTGTAGTGCTACTAGATGCACCCGAAGATGTAGAGGTACTCCTTGGTCTCCCAGACCAAGGACTACCAGATGATGTCTCTGGTCCACTAAGAGTTCGTGATTCTTGCTTTTCAGCCTGCACATGAGTGTCATGATCATCATCATCATCCAATGCATCACCACTAGATGCATACCAACTATTCATTTCATCAAAGATGACATCCCTGCTCACTCTGGACTTACATGTGACAGGATTGTAACAGCGATACCCTTTCTGCTCTAAAGAGTATCCAATAAAGACACACGTTTCAGCCTTTGGATCCAGTTTCTTCCGCAACTCATCCGGCACATGAACATACGCAATGCAGCCAAATACTTTCAAGTGTGAAACATCAGGCTTCTTACCTGTAAAACATTCTTCGGGGGTCATACCATGAACTGCAGCTGTGGGAGTTCTGTTCATAATATAAACAGCAGTATGAACAGCCTCAGACCAAAAATGCTTAGGCATATTCTTTTCAGCCATCAAGGCGCGTGCAACTTCTGCAATATGCCTGTTTTTCCTTTCTGCAACCCCATTTTGCTGTGGGGTATACTTGCATGTGAACTGTATCTTTATCCCATGAGACCTCAGAAAATCACTGAACTCATTTGAGAGGTACTCTCCCCCTCCATCTGACCTCAGGCACTTTACTTTCAAGCTTGTTTCTCTTTCAACTGCAGCCTTGAAAGTTCTAAAGTGCTCAAACGCTTCACTCTTTTCCTTCATAAAATATACCCACAGCTTTCTAGAACAATCATTAATGAATGTGACGAAGTATGAACTACCTCCAAGAGATACATTTTGTGTAGGCCCCCAAATGTTTGTATGCACAACATCAAGGATATTTCTGCTTACATCTCTGTCATGTGAAAAGGGTTGTCTTGCCTGCTTACCAAACTGACATGCTTCACATACCTTCTGAAATTCTGCAACTTTAAATGTAGGCAAACCTGTAACCAACCCTTTGGACTGCATTAATTTCAGCCTTTGTACATTTGCATGTCCAATGCATTTGTGCCAAATTTCAATGTCTGCAACAACACCTTTTCCTTTGGTATACATAGCAGCATTCATAGTACGAATTCTAGCATCTAGAGTGAACATACGTCCAACTCTACTTCCCTTTGCTACCAAACTGCACTTGTCATTGAAGTCTTCTACAAAGCAGCCCTTTGCATTAAATCTGACTTACAGCCCTTGCTCTACCATTTGACCGACTGACACCAAGTTCTTTGTAATAGATGGCACATGTAATACATCTGAAAGACTCTTTGTCTTACCATCATGAAAGGACAAAGGAACTTTTCCAATGTGTGAAATTGGGTGGCATGAGTCATCACCTGCCTGCACATAACCTGCATTCTGCAAATCCTGCATCTCTCCAAACCATTCTGCATGGCTGGTCATATGATTGGATGCACCTGAATCAACATACCAAACATCTTCATGTGTTCTCTTTCCTGTAACAGCATTCAACATATGCTGCTTAACAAACAAACGTTCATTTTTGTCTTCATTCTGTCGTGAAGACGATGCATAGTTTCCTTGCTGCAACTTACCACTGCGGATATCATCTTTCTTAGCATAACATTGGGCGGCAATGTGACTTGTTTTGCCACAGTAGTGGCACACAATACCAGAGTTGTTAGAACCTCTGTTCTGCCATCCACCTCTTCCTCTAAAGCTCCCCGTGCCTCTAAAGTTACCACGACCTCCTGAAACCTGCATATTGCCAAATTGCTGATCCAATCTGTTTTGCTGGTTGTCACTACCACATCCTGTACCACGGCCTCTTGAAGAGAACCTACCACATCCCCTTCCAGAACTGGAGTAGAAAGCTTGGACCTGTTCACCACTTCTTTCAGATGTCTCACTCTGCATGTTGATCTCTTTAGTAATCATAAGGGAGACCAATTCATCGAAATCTGAAAATGGCTTTCTGACATATACGGAAGTTACAAAAGACTTCCAAGCCTTTTCATTGTTAAGTCCACCCAAGGTAGACGACACCAAATCATCATCATCGGGCATTGCATCAATCGCTGCCAATGCATCTGCAATGCTTCTTACCTTCAGTGCATACTCATTGATAGACATCTTCCCTTTCTTTAATGTATTCAACTCTTGCTTGAGTTGAATCTTTCGTGCCTTTGTATTTACAGAAAACATACTTTCAAGTATGGTCCAAGCTGCATATGAATTCTATGTATTTCTAATGTGTCCCAGCATATTATTGTCAATTACTGCAGACAACCAATACATGACCTTTTTATCCTTTGCATTCCATTCTTTCCATGCCTTTGTCTCTTCTGCAGTTGGAGGATTACTCATTTCTGGCTCCTTTTCTTCACCTGAAACGAACTCGTAGAGGCCTTTTCCAATAAGGAAGTTCGTGACACGGAACTTCCATGAAGGGTAGTTGTTCTTGTCAAGCTTCTCAATGATGGGGCTTCCACTGTTCTCTGCCATTATTACAAAATTAATACCAACAGCAAGCAAATCTTCTTCAACCCTCGACCTGTAGTGCACAGCAATACACCAGACAGCCTTTTTCACTGTTTGCTCAACAATACATGAAATCTGCAAGCTGTTTGCAGATGAACCTTGTGTTTACTCACTGGTAAACACCTTTGAACTTATAGATCTGAAATCTGTAACCTGCGCACTAACTTTCGGTCAATACAGTCGAAGTCGCAGCGTACCTTGAAACTACTATCCGCAACCTTGCGGCTCTAAAACGGGCCCTGAAACGGCCTCAGATGCCCAAAATAACTGCGGGAAAGCCCTGAAGGACCTATCTGCACAATACACAGTGCTCTTTGCGCACACCAAATCTCACTGCAATCTGAGGTTTTTGCTCTGCCCTGCTTCCGGTGCCTCCACAGGCACTATCCAAGAGAAAGAGTTTAAGGATGGGAGAGCTTCTTACCCGTGGCTTGCTTGCTCGAACCTTGCTTCTTCTCCTTTGCTTCAACCTTCGAAATCAGCCTCTCTCAATGGCGTGGCTCTAATACCATGTCAAGAATCGCGTGGTGGAGGGGGTTGCTCAAGATGCTGTGCCGAACACACACAGAGTGCACAAGGAGAAGCTCACTCAAGAGACAAGAAGAGAGATGGAGGCCAAAACGTTTTCTTGCTGATTTCTTCTTCTTCTTCCACACACTTTACAATGTACTCAAAGTATAGATAAGATACAACATAAAAGGAAAGTGGCCTACTAAGTCAAACAATGACTAACCGACTACAATAGTCGACTGGCACTATAACTATGCCAGCTGTAAATAGGTGTAATGACCTGAATATAATAAGTAATGAGTCAGTGGCCATGTGAGATGCATAATGACCACCGACGTGCTAAGTGTAGACGTGTGGACCCATCTAACCAGGCGGTCCATCATCAATGTCCGCATGTGTTGAGCTTGTCATCTCAACACTCCTTTCCTACTTCATGATTTAATAAGGCTTGCAATTGTCTCATCAAGATGTACAAGGGAAGTGAGCTTTTCTTGCAATTCTTTCTCCTCACTCAAAGAATGATTTAGAGTAAACCTCACTATAGGTAGCTCATTCTTCAAATGTAGAGAACACTCTTTCACATATGCTAATTTAAAAGGGGTATGGCTTGTAGCTCTTTTGAATGTTGTATTATAATCCCAAATAGCCACATACAACTTCTTATCCCAATCATGGTTATCTTTAGATACAATCTTGAATAAAATCCTCAGAAGTTGCTTATTCGGCAACTCTCTACTTATCTGTTAGCTTGGGATTGTAAGGCATGGTCTTATTATGTTTAATCTTCAAAGATTTCTTTAAAGTCTCAAATCCTTTATTCAAAAAATGTGTCCTATGGTTAGACACAAGCTCCTTAGATGGACGAAAATGATAAATAATATCCTCCAAAATAAAACTAGTCATTTCCTTGTTATCATCCTTCATTGTAGCATAGGTTTTAGACCACTTAGTGAAATAGTCTGTCACCACAATGATATAATGCTTTTGTGTAGTTAATGAAGGATGTATAGGTTCAATTAAATCAATGCTCCACTTCTCAAATGGTAGTATAGCCATGGTAAGAGTCGGTGAACACTTCCTATTCTCTCTATTGTCATGCTCTGAGATGTTTCACATCTCTTAATATACGCAAATACATCCTAGGAAATGGACAACCACCAATATCTAGCTCTTAAAAGGCCCTCCACGAGAAAAGTCATTACACTCTTCCAAGACAAAAAAAACCTCATCAAGCATGACATATCAGTCATAAACATCATCGACTCCTTGCCGATGTAGTGTTCCTACAATCAAGGTAAATTTCAAGGCTTATTGCCTAAATTTTCTCTTTTCAACCTTTGACAAAGTAGCTTCAATCTCTCTTGTGGATAGATAGTACATTATGGCAGTATATTAGGATCGAATGGAGAGCGTATCAATTTTAAATAGACCCTTGAGGTCACTACCTTCAACCAAGACTTCCTTCGGCTTCCTAAAATCCACAAGACATTCAACAATGCCTTGCAAATTCGGCGACTTACTCCTAATTTTATAGTCAAATTCCTACAAAGTGATTAACCACTTTGCTAGGTGGTCAAGCAAGTGCAACTTATTCAACAATAGTCTCAGTTCCTCTGTCTTTGTATAAAGTACTACCTTTTCATACATGATGTAGTACTTGAAATTTTTTGTCATAAAGACCATCCCAAGGTGGATTTTCTCCACGGAGATATAATTAATCTTAGATATCCCCAAAATGCATGACTAGCAAATGCAATCGGATGATACCACATCGCCTTCCAGATTTGGGATAAATAATTGTTGATGCTATACATGGTAGAGTAGCCGCTAAAAGTATATAAAATATCACACCCCATTTAGGTGCTTTTAGAATTCACGCTTTTGCTAATCCTTGCTTCACATCCTCAAAGGATACTTGACATGGATCACTCCAAACAAACAAACAATTAAAGGACAATAGATTCATTAATGGCAATGTCCTCTCAACCAATGCATAAATAAATCCTTGATAATATTTGACTGATGAGATAAAAAGTTAAAACATTCAACTCCTTTGGGAAAATATCACAAAAGTTTTATCAGCCAGATGTTGCCAAGACCCTAGCACATTGCATAATCCAAAAGCCATAACATGATACCTAAAGATGCCAAATATGATTAAAAATGTTATTTTCAACTTATCTTCCTCTATGATAGCTATTTCGTTACAATCGGTAAAGTAGTCCATAAACGAATCCGTATCCTACCTACTAACTGATTTAGAATCTAATCAATAAATGGCAAGGGATAGCAATCTTTGACCATCTATTTATTGAGCTACCTAAAATCTACAACAATTTCGATTTGATTTTTCTTTCTTAATAACTACTAGCAAACACAACTCCATGTGTTATATAGGAAATATCAAGCTAGCCTTAATGCAATTTTTGTAGCTCCTTAAATAGTCCATCCCTTAGCTCAAAAGGTATATGCCTAATTTTTTGTCGAATAGGGCAACCATCTTTCTTTTGGGGGAATAGTATACATATCAAGACTAGGAGAAATACCCCTTAGCTCATCCACTAGGCAAAAATATCATGGAGTTCTTAGATCGAGGAAACATTGTCCTGCATCTCTTCTAGACTAAGCATAGATCCTAATTTAATTTATTGTGGATCATCCAATATACTGAGGTCTAGCTCAATAACATCTGTGTCTCTCATTCAGACTTGAGCTTCTACTAGCACATTCTGAGTCACCTAGTAGATATCTTTTGTGGTGGACTCCTTTCTTGATTCATCACTTTCGACGAAGTCTCACTACCAGAAGGATCCTCTAATGTATCTAATCGTGTCAGATAAGGGTACTCTCTTGTAGAGAAGAGATTCAAGATATGCATCCACTATTACACGTTCGGCTTCTGTGTCAAAAATCAGACGACCAACGAGTATATCAACTTAGCATTCAGATTGCAAGATCCATGGCCTTTCTAATAATACTTGATAGCTTGGCCACCTTGCAAACCTAATAACCCTAAATTCCAAAATCACTACAAGGAATTGGGCAATTAGCGACACTGATTAGCGACGGCGGATATCGGCGTCGCTAAAGGCGTCGCTATGGGCGTCGCAACTGGCGTCGCAACTGCGATGCAAATAGCGATGCCAGTAGCGACGCCGCAGGGAAAAAAAGCGCGGCCGAAACCAAGCACCGTTTTCATTTTCTTTTCTTCGCCTTTTGAGAGCGAGAGCGAGGGAGAGAGGCAAGGCTTTGTGAGATAAGAAGAGGAAGAGTCTTGCTGCCGCCGCCACCGCCACCGCCGTTGTTCGCGAAGGAGAGGACGAGCCCTCGTTGCAAAGAGAATCCGCCCACGCTCGCCATATCTCATTGGTGAGTCTCCCTCTCTCTTTCTTTTACTTGTTGAAGGTTTAAATCGTTCTCTTTTGTTTGTTTAGGAGAGGAAATGAAAGAGAAGGAGAGGGAGAGGGAGAGAGAGGGAGAGAAAGAGAGGGAGAGGGAGAGGGAGAGGGAGAGGGAGAGAAAGAGAGGGAGAGTGCATTCTCTCTCTCTCTCTCCCTTTTGCTTGTTTAATGTTTAAATTACTTTCTTTTTTGCTTGTTTAGGAGAGGAAACGAGAGAGTAAGAGAGAAAGAGAGGGAGAGAGAGAGGGAGAGAGAGAGGGAGAGGGAGAGGGAGAAGGAAAGAAAGAGAAAGAGAAAGAGAAAGAGAAATAGAGGGAGAGGGAGAGGGAGGGGGAGGAAATAAGAGAGGGAGAGAAAGAGAAAGAGAGGGAGAAGGAGGGAGAGTGCATTCTCTCTCTCCCTCTCCCTTTTGCTTGTTTAATGTTTGAATCACTTTATTTTTTGCTTGTTTAGGAGAGGAAATGAGAGAGAAAGAGAGTGAGAGGGAGAGGAAGGGGAAGGAAATGAGAGAGGGATAGAAAGAGAAAGAGAGGGAGAGTGCATTGTATCTCTCCCTCTCCCTTTTGCTTGGAGGATGTTTAAATCACTTTATTTTTTGCTTGTTTAGGAAATGAGAGAGAAAGAGAGATAGAGAGGGAGAGGGAGAAAAAGATAAAGAGAGGGAGAGGGAGAGGGAGAGGGAGGGGGAGGGGAAGGAAATGAGAGAGGGAGAGAAAGAGAACGAGAGGGAGAGGGAGAGGGTGAGAGAAAGAGAGAAAGAGAGGGAGAGGGAGAGAAAGAGAGGGAGAGGGAGGGGAAGGAAATTTAAGATAATATACTTATTGATAATGGTATGCAATGTGCTTTGCCATGGGCCATGTACTTCATCAACATGAACCCAAAATTATTGTTATAGAAGAAGAAACCCTTAAATTGAGTATAGGATAATTTCTCTCAGGTCTTATGACTATGAGTAGAATTGATTGAAATAAATTCTATTACTATAGTTATAAACTTTAATAGATGGCGCGCATTAATTTTAAAATGGATTACTTATACTCAAAGCCGAGATATAACAAATAATTATCTACCGAGACAAACAAATCGTTGAGCATGATACAAGGCTGAGATATAACATCGGAAAATCTCTCGACTACTATATACAATGCAAGGTTTATGGTCAACTTGCAACTTGACGTACATCTCCATAAAGCTATCCATTTAAGCCTCGTTTGCTGTAATGTAGATAAGATGGCAAACGAAGAAGGTCTTATTGTTCAAGACCGCGAGACGTATCTTAATCAGCGTGTCCCATGTCCTTGCTCTCAATGCAAGTTGGCAATTAGATGAAAATGCCGATTGTCTATAGAACACGTACGACGATTTGGTGAGTTTCAATCTGAGATCATTGATCAGGCGATTGCAGATTTTCAGCAAACGGTAATTTGAAGTTAGCATTTTTCATGCATTGTACTCTCAAGCTAATTGAAAACCATACACAATAAGATTGGGTCTTATTGGCAAATTTTGTATCCAGGGGGGTGATGTCTCGACCCAAGGGGGAGTGCACCCTTTGCGGCCAATTATAAGAGTTCGTGGATGTGCGATGGATGGATTGCAGGAGCCAATCGACCACTCGCAAGGCCCATCTATACCGTCAATGCCATAGGAGACAGACAACCTTCCCGACTTGCCTACAATCTTGGAGCCTGAGATGGAGGCAATGATCGATGCATTGATTCCAATGGATGTTGAGACATCTGACCCGCTTAGAGAGGAAGCATCCATACCATTATATGATGGGTGCCGAGTATCTCGGTTGAAGACATTGCTTGCACTCTTAAGTGTGCAAGCAAAATACGGTTGGAGCGATACGAGTGTGACTGAGTTATTCAGGTACCTTGCACACAGACTTCATTGTTTTAAAAAAAAAACAGTATTATTACAAACATGGATGGATTTTTCAAGGTGTTTTATGATTTTTTCAGGTTATTGAAATATCATATATTGCCACCTACAAACACCATGCCTGAGTCTCGTGATGATGCACGACATGTTTTACGGAAGCTTGGCATGGACTACAATAACATCCATGCATGTATCAACGACTACATATTGTTTCGAGATGAATACGAGACTATGGAGACATGTCCAAAGTGTGGTGCTCACAGGTATCGACAGGACTTGCAAGGGCAGACCATCCCTCAAAAAGTTCTCAGACACTTTCCGCTCATCCCTCGCATAAACCACATGTTTCGCACGTCTGCCATGGCAAGCTTGACAACGTGGCATGTGCAGAATAGGTCCACGGATGGAGTGCAACGAATATCA